>NW_006921597.1:822987-833096 GCF_000298275.1 Orycteropus afer afer | reverse complement strand
TGAGAAGATTGGGAATTCCAGAACACTTAATTGTACTCATGAGGAACCTGTACATAGACCAGGAGGCTGTTGTTTGAACAGAACAAGAGGACACTGCATGGTTTAAAATCAAGAAGGGAGTGTGTCAGCATTGTATCCTTTCACCATACTTATTCAATCGATATGTTGAGCAAATAACCCAAGAAGCTGGACTACATGAAAAAGCACGTGGCAGCCGGATTGAAGGAAGACTCATTAACAACCTGCGATATGCAGACAACACAACTTTGCTTGCTGAGAGTGAAGATGACTTGAAGCACTTACTGATCAAGATTGAAGAATACAGTCTGCAGTCCATACCTCAATATAAAGAAAACAAAAAATCCACACAACTGGACCAATAAGCAGCATCACAATAAATGAAGAAAAGATTGAAGTTGTCAAAGTTTTCATTTTACTTGGATCCACAATCAATATCCATGGAAGCAGCAATCAAGAAATCAGATGTCATATTGCTCTGGACAAATGTGCTGTAAAAGACCTCTTTAAAGTGTTGAAAAGTAAAGATGTCACTTTGAAGACTAAGGTGCACCTAACCCAAACCATGGTATTTTCAACCACCTCATATGCATGTGAAATCCAGACAATAAATAAGGAAGACTGAAGAAAAGTTGATGCTTTTGAGTTGTGGTATTGGTAATGAATACTGAAAGTCCCATGGACTACCAGAAGAAGCAACAAATCTGTCCCAGAGGAAGCACAGCCAGAATGCTCCTTGGAAGTGAGAATGGCCAGAATTTGTCTCACCCACTTTGGTCATGTTGTCAGAAGGGACCATTCCCTGGAGAAGGATATCATGGTTGATAATTTGGAGGGTCAGCAAAAAAGAAGACCTTCAATGAGATGGATTGATACAGTGGCTGCAACAATGGACTCATATATAGCAAGAATTGTGAGGCACAGGGTAGGGCAGTGTTTCATTCTGTTGCACATAGGATCACTACAAGTCAGAGCCAACTTGACAGTACCTAACGACAACAACAATGGGGGCAAAGTTATAATGACTTCTTAGCCACAGCTAAGCACCTTAAGAGAGTGACTTGCTGGGTCTTTGGGCTCAGGACTTTGGTGGTAGGGGACATCAAGCTCAATTGGCATAACATACTACACAAAACAGTTCTACATCCTAGTTTGGTGAGTAGCAACTGGGTCTTAAAAGCTTGCAAGTGGTCACCTTCTTGGTTTTCTTCTTGTCTGGAAAAAAAGAAGATGAAAAAAAGCAAAGACACGTGGAAACAATTAGTCCAAGGGACTAGTGAACCATAGGAACCTCAGCCTACATGACCCTGAGACCAGGGGAACTAGATGGTGCCCAGCTACTACTGCCAACCACTCAGAAAGGGATCAAAATTGGAGGTACTAGATAGAGTGAGAGAAAAACGTGGAACAAAACTCAAAATCATAAAAAAAAAAAAAAAAAGGGCCAGTCTCACTGGTCTGATAGAGACTGGTGAATGCCCTAAGACTTTGGTCCTGGATTTGAACTCACTCCTGCGGCTTAACTTCCAGCCAAACAATCAATAGGCCTATGAGGTGAACAATTACACCAGGTAGGTACACCCCTTAGAACAATCAACTATGGGAGATCAGAAGGGTGCCATTTGTGCAGAAAGAAAGCTCAAATGGCAGGAATGCATAGGAGAGAAGGACACAGAGAGAAGGTAACCACAGGGAGGGAGTGGGAAGAAAGTCACACTGTGGGGATTGCAATGTCTCAGAAGAAAATGTGTATGAACTATTGAATGGAAAACCAATTTGCTCTGTAATCTTTCACCCAAATCACAATAATAATAATAATAAACTTAATTCAAAAAAAGAAAACAATATCAAATAACTATTAGAGGACTGAGAAATCATTCAAAGGGCTCATATGAGAGCCCTCAGCCTGAGAGCAGAAAAGAACTTCTGTCCTGAGGTGAAGAGTCCTGCTGGGGGCTGGGGACTGGGGTTGAGAAGGGATGAGATCACTGACAGGGCTGTTCAAGCAAGAACAGGCTTCCAGTGAGGTCCCTGAGGAACCTGTTCCTTCAAGAACATGTCCATTGCCTTCAGAAGCCTTAGGGGAAGGAGGGGAGGTGTTACTTGTGCCTGCTAGGCCAGCATGCTCACTCTTCTCCAGGTTTCATCCTTACTTTCTTCAAATGGGAAAGGGCCAGGTGAGCTCCCTGAAGTGGCTTCTCCTGACAGAATTGCAATCCCTTATTCTACTCTAAGTCCTCCAGGATACTTTGTTCTGTTCAATACTCCTGGGGGCATGAATAACAATGACTAAAGTTTTCCTATAAATAAAAAGAAGACAATTCTTGGGGAAATGTTATCAAGGTTTGGATCACATTTTCAGCCAGAGCCCTCTTGGACTGGCCTGGCCCAGCTAGGAACTGGCCCTGTAAGGCACCTCTGAGGCAGCTTCACGTTTCTGGGGATATGCTCTGAGGGTGATGCAAACACTAGAGGCTTCTGGCCACTGGCATGTTTATGGCAGGGTAAACCTGGAATTCCAAGGTAAAACTCATGGTTTAGAAGTAATTCTCCCCAAGTTTCAAAGTTGTGTACTTTTAGTCAGAGACTTTTGGCTTAGGCATCAGGAGACTTGGATGTCTCAGTTTCCCCAGTTGCAAAATGAGAAGCCTGGTCTTGAAGTGTTCTTAACTGGAGATCCATGGACCTCCATGAGGTCTACGACTAGATTCATTCATGGGATTCATTACTTCAGAAAGAAAATTACATCTTTAATTTTCATTAATTTCTAATTGAAATTTAGCATTTATTTCAGTTGTGAATAGACACCACAAATCACAATAGAATGTGCCCATCAAAATAAATCACAAATATTTTCAAATCACATTACACTTATTACACTTTCTCAAAATGTCATTGACACTCATCACTACTAGGAAATTACAACAGCTATTAGGCTGGATGTTAGATCTAAAGAAGCTTGCACATTACTCTATTACGCATTCTTTTAATGCCTTGCCAAGTGTTTTAATGTAATTTGTATTCTTTGTTATATATTTTATTTTATTTTATTAATTTTTAAATATGATTCTGAGAAGGGAATCTATATGCTTCCCCACATGACCAAAGAAGTCTGTGATCCATAAAAGGTTAAGAAGCCCTGCTCTAGTGTGGAGAGGGGTCCCACTGGGAAGCCTGGGAACAGCAGACAAGTATTCCAAGGAGTTCCTGGCCTAACTTCTGTTTACCTACAAGTCCGGTTCTACTTTAGGGAAGTTCAAGTTGTGGAAAATGAAGGGGCAAAGCCACTTTCACAGCTACAAATGAGATCCATCTCTGGGCCTGCGGCATCTTTTTCAGTTTTGTGGGAGATAAACCTACAGAGATGAACTGGAGGAACTGACAACTAATCTTTTAGCTCCTCTGAGAGGTTAGATTGGAACTTTGGTGACAGAGAGAATGGAGCCTCTTCCTTACAATTTTGTCCCCACCAGCGACAGTCCACACTTCCCAGAAACCCTTTCGCAAAGTTTTATGTGTGTCATTTATCACAATAGTCCACAAGGTGATTCTAAACACAACGGTAAAAAGTGAGGCTGCGCAAAATTAAGTAATGGACCAACATCACTAACAGTACTAATTGTTGAAGATTGGATTTGAACCCAGGAGTCCAAGAGACTCCAAGATCACCTTACCATGCTACCTCCTCCTTCGAGAGGGAGGAGAGAGTTTACTGGACCACTAGACGCCCCTCCTCGCACTTCCCCATCCTCAGAGTCCCTAGGGCCTCCGCAGCAATTCAAGGATAGACTCATAGGTGAGGATGCCAACCAATCTGCACCTTCATCCCACCTAATGCCCACTTCGGGGCTCGCCACGTTTTAGGAGGGAGAGGAGACCTGCCCCCAAGCATGTGAAACGCCCAGAGAAGTTATCAAAATACGCTACCCCATCCCCTCTCCCCGCTAGTGCTTCTCTGGTATAGGCTGTGTCCCGGTACCCACCAGACCTAATCTCTCTCCCGCTTCACCTCCACTAAATTTAGGTTTTCCTCGACTCCTCCCCCCCCCACACACACACACACCAATCCCGGCTCTCTACCCCCACCCCAGGCGGCTCGAGGGGCCAAAGGCTGGATTGAGGAACAGGAAGGGGATCGAAGGGTCTCCTTCAGCTTCAGCTGGAAGTCGGCGCCCTCTAGCCGTCAGAGTGCGGAAGCAGCAGAGCTGCTCCACCCGGCCGGGCCTGAGCTCACATGAGGGTGTTCTCCCCGCCGGGACACCAAGGTCACCCTTCCAAGAGCATCTCGCCCCGTAGCCCCGGCCCCCTCCTGCCCCCTAGCCCTAATGAACGGCCCCCAGCGGACTTACGCGCTCTGCTCCAACTCAGCCCTAGGCACCGCGAAGCCAGGCAACTCCTCGGAGTGACCCGCTGCAAAGCGCCTCTGAGCCTGTCTGCCCGTCTGCCGCTCTCTTCTTGGAAACTGTCCCCACCCCGCCCCCCTTCTATCCCTCTGCACTAGTCCCTCAGGAAACACGCTAGAGAAGGGATTTGACCTTCTCAACATCTCACAGCTAGCTAATGGCAGAGCCAGGACTGGAAGTCAAATTCTCCCTGCCAGTCCCCACCTTACTTCATCCACTAAACCTATCAGGCAACAGCTATCCAAAGTTGGCCTAGCTTGCAGCCTTTCCAAATACCTCATTTAGATTTTTTTCTTCCCTATTGGTAGCTAGGAGCTCTGGTAGCGTAGTGCCTAAGGCACTTGACTGCTAACCAGAAGGCTGGAGGTTCAAACCCACCAGCCACTCCTCAGAAAGAAGGTTGGGCAATCTACTTCCGTAGTGATACTGCCTAGGAAACCCAAGGAGGGGTCGCTATGAGTGAGGTCCAACTCCACAGCACATAAGAACAACAACATTTGTAGCTAAAGGAGCTCTGGTGGTATAGTGGTTAAAGAATTCAGTTATCCAAAAGGTGGGCAGTCGGAACCCACCAGTGGTTCCGCTGGAGAAAGATGAGGCAGCTGATTTCTGTAAACATTTACAGCCTTGACTCTTAACCAGAAGGCTGGCACCAGAAGGCTGGCGGTTCAAACCACCAGCCACTCCTCGAAAGGAAGGTTGGGCAATCTACTTCTGTAGTGATACCGCCTCAGAAACCCAAGGAGGGGTGGCTATGAGTGGGGTCCGACTCGACGGCCCGTAACAACAACAACAAACCTATGGGGCAGTTCTACTCTGTCCTGTAGGGTTGCTCTGAGTCTGAATCAACTCGATGACAGTGAGTTTGGTTTAGGATGTTTTTTATTTGTTGATATACTTGATGACATTATCTTTGTGTTGCAGCTGCTTGTGCATGGGTGGAGGGTGTCACAATCTCCCAGCAGAGAGGGACAAAAGGAACTCCAAATGTTAGACCAGCATAACTTCGGTTAGAATCTTAGAACCTGTGATCTTAAACAAGTCACAACATCGCTCCAAGCCTTCACATGCTCAGTACAAATGATGAATATTTTAAAAATAATACTACCACCGTTTTTTATGAGAACGGATGTGCTGTTAGATGCTGTCCAATTAACATAACAAAACATAACAAGACACTGCTAGGTCCTATGCCACCCTCATCATCATTGTTGTGATTGAGCCCATTGTTGTAGCCACTGTGTCAATCCATCACCTGGAGGGTCTTCCTCTGTCTCTCTGACTCTGTACCAAGTATGATGGTCCCTCACCAGGACCATCCAAATATCATGTCCAAAAACATGACTAAGTCTTTCCATCCTTGCTTCTATGAAGCATTCATTCTGGCTGTACTTCTCCCAAGACATATTCCTTCATTCTTCTGGCAGTCCATGGGTGTTCTGGCTACCTAGTGCCATCCTGACAAGAATATGCCACAAATGGGATGGCCTTAACAAACAGGAGTTTATTCTCTTACAGTTTGGAGGCTTTAAGTCCAAGTTCAAAGTGCCAGGCTCTAAGGGCTGGGTGAAAGCCCCTCAACCTTAGGGTCCAGCTCTGCCTCCTGCTCCAGGCCCACTGGAGTTAGAGGCATTTCTTCACGCAGACAGCTGCTGGCTGCTGAGGCTGAGAAACCCCAAGGTTGACAAGTAAAAAGGCACAGTCGCAATATTACCAAACCACATGACAGGCCATTAACTTAAGTCCATTGTAAGTCCCAAGGCAGGCAGAGCATAGCAGGCTGCTGAGCAACAACATGGCTTCATGCAGGGTCCAAGTGTGCCATAGGCTAGAGACTATTCCTAAGGCTTCTCCTTATGTATAGGAAGCAGACCACATCCCAAAGGCAGCTACTTAGCTGCTTGTGGTAGATCCCATCACAGAGCTGATTGCCAGTCTCATGTGGGGAATAACTACCACCAGCTGCCCAGACACTCAACCAGTCCCAGCCAAGCTGACATACAAACATAACTACCACAATGGTGAATTCAATATTCTTTGCCAGCACCATAATTCAAAGGCATCAACTCTTCTTCTGTCTTCCTCACTCTTTGTTCAGCTTTCACATGCATGAGGCAATTGAAAATACCATGGCTTGGGTCAAGTGTAAGTTAGTACTGAAAGTGACATCTTTGCTTTTGAACACTTTAAAGAGATTTCTTGCAGCACATTTCCTCAATGCAATACATTGTTTAATCTCTTGACTGCTGCTTCCATGGGCTTTGATTGTGGATCTAAGTAAAATGAAATCCCTGACAACTTCAATCTTTTCTCCATTTATCATGATGTTGCTTGGTGGTCAAGTTGTAAGCATTTTTGTTTTCTTTATCTTCAGGTGTAATCCATACTGAAAGTTGTAGTCTTTGATCTTCCTCAGTAAATGTTTCAAGTCTTCACTTACAGCAAGCAAGGTTGTGTCATCTGCATAGTGCAGGTTCTTACTAAGTGTTCTTCTCATCCTGATGCTGTTTTCTTCTACATAGAGTCCATCTTCTTACATTATTTGCTCAGCATACATACTGAATAAGTATGGTGAAAGGATGCTACCCTGATGCACAGCTTTCATGATTTTAAACCATACAGTATCCACTACTTCTGTTTAAATGACTGCCTCCTGGTCTATGTATAGGTTCCTCATGAGCACAATTAAGTGTTCTGGAATTCCCATTCTTTGCAGTATTATCCATAATTTGTTATGATCCACAGAGTCGAATGCCTTTGCACAGGCAAGAAAATACAGGTACACATCTTTCTGGTATTCTCTGCTTTCAGCCAAGATCCATCTGGTATCAGCAATGATATCCCTCATTCCACATCCTCTTCTGAAACTAGCTTGAATTTTTGGCAGTTCTCAGGTCAATGTACTACTGCAACCGTTATTTAATTATTTTCAGCAAAACTTTACTTACATGTGATATTAATAATATTATTTGATAATTTCTGCATTCTGTTAGATCACTTTTCTTTGGAACTGGCATAAAAAGGGATCTCTTCCAGTCAGTTGGCCAGATAACTGTCTTCCAAATTGCTTGGCATATACAAGTGCTTCCAGTATTGCATCCATTTGTTGAAATATCTCAATTGGTATTCCATCAATTTCTGGAGCCTTTTTTTTTTTTTTTTTTTAACCAATATCTTTAGTCCAGCTTGGACTCCTTTCTTCAGTAGCATTTGGTTCTTGATCATATGCTACCTCCTGAAATGGTTGAGCATCAACCAATTCTTTGTGATACAGTGACTATGTTGTATTCCTTATATTCTCTTTTGATGCTTCCTGTATAGTTCTTTTCTTTTTTCTTTTTTTTTTTTTTTTTGCCCATAGAATCCTTCAGTATTGCAAGTCAAGGCTTGAAGTATTCTTTCAGTTCTTTCAGCTTGAGATATGCTGAGAGGTTCTTCTATTTTGTTTTTCCAACTCAGGCCTTTGCACATTTCCTTATAATACTTTATTTTGTCTTCTTGAGCTGCCCTTTGAAGCCTTCTGTTCAACTCTTTTCCTTCATCATTTCTTCCATTCGTTTCAGCTACTCTCCATTCAAGAGCACATGTCAAAGTCTCTTCTGACATCCATTTTGGTCTTTTCTTCCTTTCCTGTCTATTTAATGACATTTTGTTTTCTTCATGTATGATATCCATGATGTCATCCCACAACTCATCTGGACTTTGGTCATTCATGTTCAATGCATCAAATCTATTCTTGAGATGGTAACTAAATTCAAGTGAAATATACTCAAGGTCATGTTTTGGCTCTTGTGGACTTGTTTTCATTTTCTTCAGCTTCACTTTGGGGTAGGGAAGTCCTTTATAGCATGTCACAAAACCTGAAAGCCATCAAGATAAAAGAACACACAGATAAATTTAATGATGTGAAAATAAAAAATTTCCACAAAAGTCACCATTAGAAAAGCTGAATGACAAACTAGGAAAAAAAAAAAAAATCTTCCACTTCCAAATATGTAAAGAGCTCTTAAAAATAAGTCTGAAAATACCACCAGCAACAACAATCCTCAACAACGGCAACATCCTCAGCCTTGGTCATAAGAGAACTGAAATTTTATTTAAATTTCTTTTTTTACTTTTTATTGTGATTTGGGTGAAAGTTTACATAACAAATTGGTTTTCCGTTCAACAATTCATACATACTGTTTTGTGGCACTGATTGATTGGAAGCCCCAAAATGTAATGGCACTCTTCCCACTTCCTCCCTGTGTTTCCCTTTTCCTTTCATCCTTCTTTCCTATCCCCTCCTGCCTTCTGAGCTTTATCCCTGACTTTTGCCCTTTTGATCTCATATGGTTGACTGTCCTAAGGAGAGCCTACCTCCCTGGTGTTATTGTTCACCTTATAGACTTGTCTATTATTTGGCTGAAAGTTGAGCCCCAGGGATGAGTTCAGTTCCAGGCTTGAAGGGTTTGTAAGGCCATACTCTCAGAAGTTTCACCAGTGTCTATCAGTAAGCTTGATCAGTAAGCCTGGTCTTTTTTCATTATTTTGAGTTTTGTTCCACATTTTTTTCCTACTATATCCAGGACCTCCTATTGTGAATTAAAACAACACTGAGGCCACTTTCACCTCTCAAATTACCATCACATTTTGGCATGGGTATAAGGTAACAGATATTCTCATACATTGCTGGTGAGAAGGCACATTGGTGCATCTTCCGTGGAGGACAATATGGTAACATTTCTCAAAATATCAACTGCAATTGCATTATACCTTTTGACCTAGCAATACCACTTCTAAAGATTTATCATGTGCAAATTGATGTATGTTTAAGTTGTTCGTTGTGGTATGGTCTGAAAAAGAAAAGATTGGAGATAACCTAAATGTTCACATTATTTCTTATTAGAGAATCTATATAAATAAATTCACATAGTTGTGAATACTGTGCAGCTATTTTTAAAATGTGAAAGTTTTTTTATGTACTAATATGGAATAATCTGTAGGGCATAGTGGTAGGTGAAAAAAACAAAGTGTATTGTATGCTATCATTTATTTTTTTTTTTTAAAGGAAAAATGTGAGGGTTTATACATACTTATCTATAGAAGGATCCACAAGAATCTGCCAATGTAGGTTGACTCTGAGGAAGGATATTATGTCACTAAAGGGTAGGAGTATGAAGGAAACTTCGCACTGTATACCCCTCTGTACTTTTTGAATTTTGAATTCTGTGACTGTTAATTACCTACCCCAAATATAATAAACTATTCAAAAAAACCAAACTCACTGCCATGGATTCAGATCTACCTCGTAGCGACCCCTCCTTGGGTTTCTGAGGCGGTATCACTATAGAAGTAGATTGCCCAATCTTCCTTCCAAGGACTGACTGGTGGGTTTGAACCGCCAGCCTTCTGGTTAGCAGTCAAATGCCTTATGCACTATGCCACCAGAGCTCCTATAATAAACTATAAAAGTGTTTAAATATATCAAAACACATAAACACATTTAGAGAGACTTTTAAAAAATAAAAATTTATTTTATACATATAACTAGTATTTGGCTGTTTTGATTTAAATGGCATTTTATAGACATCACTTCAGGTCCCATATTTATATAATTAACTCATTCTTTTTTTAAATAATTTATAATATTCTATTGTATAGATGAATCAACAAGATCAGGTGTTTTCTTGTTTTTGGTTTTGTTTG
>NW_006921597.1:805007-816026 GCF_000298275.1 Orycteropus afer afer | reverse complement strand
TTTAAAAGAAAAGGGGTTGAAAAACATGGAATATGAACAGGCAATTCATAGAAGAAGAAATACTAATGCCCAAAAGATCTTCAACCTTGAAGATCTGGAAATGCACAATAAAACAATAGTAAGAGCTAATTTTTCATCCATCAGATTGGCAGAAATACAAAAGATAATATCCAGTGCCGTCAAGGGCATTATGAAGGATTCTGTTTGGAGGCCTGGCTGTCTTGCCTTCTGCTCTTCCCGGGTGCTGGGTTCTAAGATCGCCTCCTGCTCCTCCTGCTCCTGCTGCTGCTGTTGGGCCTCTCCCTTGTCCTGGGGCTTCCTGCAAACTCTAAAATGTTTTAATTATCACCATATCAACGCTGATGGGGTTTGTCAGACTGGAGAAACTTGCTGCCACACCTGAGGTAGGCAGCAGTGCATTTTAGGAAAGTCTATGAAGGTAGCAAGCTCCTGTGTGGCTACCAGGACTATGGGAACCTATGTGCCCCCATTATCCTCTTCAGAGAGGATGTTGTTATTATTGTTACATGCCTTCAAGTCAGACCTGACTCATAGCGACCCCTCCTTGGGTTTCCGAGGCTGTATCACTACAGAAGTAGATTGCCCAAACTTCCTTCCAAGGAGTGGCTGGTGGGTTTGAACCGCCAGCCTTCTGGTTAGCAGTCAAGTGCCTCAGGCAGTAGGCTACCAGAGCTCCTTCAGAGAGGATACTCATGTGGATTTTGAATGCTACAATGGCATGGCTCTCTGTAACAAGCTTTAGAGGCTTGGCCCTTATTCAGAAGCTTTGGCTTTTGAGTCAGCCCTTTTCTGTTCTCATGTGGAAGCCTCAAAGGACTGGGCTTTCTTTCCCCTGCTCTCTCCAAGCCCTGAAACCTGCTCCTACCCCACTACAAGTGTTCAAGTTTCAACAGCTCAAGCCATCTGATAGGTGTGTTCTCCTCACCACCCACAGAGCTCTACCTTTCTAACTGCTTTCTTATATATTTAATACCTTCCCTTACTGCTTTTCATTCCTTCCTTTCTTCACCAAAAGCAATGCTTACTGCTAAGCACTGTAGTTAGGGGCTGAAAATACGATGATGAATAAAACACATGTGATTCTTGGTCTCCACACCCCTCAGTTTGTTGTTGTTTTGTGCCATCGAGTCAGACCCAACTCATAGCGACCCCTCCTTGGGTTTCCAAGGCAATATCACTACAGAAGTAGGATTGCCCAACCTTCCTTCCGAGGAGTGGCTGGTGGGTCCTTTAGTGGCACTGTCAAGCTGGCCACTGCCACTATGGTTCCAGTGCCTAACCCCTCTTACTCGTAGAATGTAGGGTTTGAAGGGCTTTAAAGAACAGAAATTTATTTTCTTCTCCCAGTTTTAGAATCTAGGAGTCCAAATCAGGGTCTCAGCCTTGTTGATTTTTTCTGGGAGCTTTCAGAGAACACCTTGACCATGTCTCTCTCCTAGTTTCTGGTGGCTGCCAGCAATCCTTGGCTTCCCTTTGCGGCTTATAGATGCATTTGCCTCTGATGTCACATGGTGTCTGTCTTCTCCTGACTCCCTTTTTATAAAATATCACCCTTCTCTGGTATAACCTCACTTAACTGAGAACAGGAAAAAAAAAAAAAAAAAAAAAAACTGCATCCAAATAAGGTCACATTCACAGGTACAGAGATTAGGACCTCAATTTATTTATTTATTTATTTTTTTTGCGGGGGGGTGGGGGGTGGGATGCACAATTCAATCTGTAACGGTCTCCCTGTGCTTTCAGGAGAGTAAGGCTCAGCAGAATCAACGTTTGTTTGACTAGGCTGCTGATAATGTGCAAGACGTGAATAACACTTGGCAGAGGCTGGTTGGCTCTGGTCATCCTGCTGGTGGACATCCGGCCTGGTGCTAAGGACAGACCCCCAGAGAATTCTGGGCTCATGGGGATGGATGGGCTCCACAATTTTTTTTCTGGTGGGGAAGAAAAGGACCTATTTTTCTTGAGACTTGTGAAAGGGTGAAAAATATAGCTTCTTTTCCTTTTGTGTTGGAACTACTACTATTGTCCTCAGCATCAGACATTCTGCCTCTGTTATGTGTTACAGAGCCTTGAAATCTGATTATCAATCTAAGATTCCTTCAGGTTCTCATAGATGATATGCTTGGCAGAGTGGATGCCTAGTAAACATGTGTTGAAGGTACAAATGAACAAATCTATGAATGAATGGAAATTTATTTAATTCCTTATCTCTCATTTTCCAGATAAATAAACTACTGTTCAAAGGAGTTAACTGTCTTTTATAACACAGCCAGGACCAGAGTTAGAACTTAGGTGTCCCATCTGCTAGGGTTTCTGCTAGGTCATGCTTCATCTTCCTTGAAGACCTCTAGTGACAGGGAGTAGCTATGGTGGGATTAAAGGGACTCCTGTGAGTAGGTTGTTCCTTCCCATTCTAGAGTGAACACACATCTCCAGCTCAACTTCCCAGAAAGGAAAACAGCTAAATTTCATCTGTACTGTGTGGAATATGAAAGAAGAGGCTGAGGGATTTATAGTGTTTTGTGCAAGGACAGTATTAGTGACTACTCCCCTGAGACTAGCTTGGAGCAGCTGACACTTAAATCAGATCCTGGGCCAGATGGTGTCAGTGGGAGATGACTGCAGTTGGTGTTCACCATAAACCAAGCCACACCCTTGGACAGTGGGACCTACCAGTGTGGTACCAGAAGCCAGAAGCCAGAAGGCAGATATCTACCTTCAGGGCCATTTTTTCTCCATTTTAGTGAGCTGCTGATATCCCTGATGCCAACAAGTAGGACAGTGGACAGGGTCGATAGCTGGAGTCAGAGGTGATATTTCAGATCCTGGATAAGTAATCCCCTTGCAGAGAGTCCTTCCCACTACTCAATCTTTTCCCATCACTCCCACTGACAGATGTCTTTCCTCAAACCATGCACACAAAGGTAATCTCATTCTGTCTTTAATTTAAAAAATATGACAGGTAGGCATCCCATTTTTAGTGATGGAGGCTGAGTCACAGGGAGATAAATCAGCTTTTCTAATGCTACTCATTAACCAGTGCCAGTAAAAGTTATTGTTGTTGTTGTTGTTGTTGTTAGGTGTGGTCGAGTTGATTCCAACTCATAGTAACTCTGTGTACAACAGAATGAAACACTGCCCTATCCTGCACCATCCTCACAATCCTTGCTATGCTTAGTCCATTGTTGCAGTCACTGTGTCAATCCATTGTATTGAGGGTTTTCCCCCCTTTTCTCTGACCTTCCACTTTACCAAGCATGATATCCTTCTCCGTGGACTGGTCACTTCTGACAACATGACCAAAGTAGGTGAGACAAGGAGCATTCCAGCCTCACTTCCTAGAGGATAGATTTCTTCATTCTTCCGGCAGTCCAAGATGTTTTCAGTATTTTTCACCAACGCAATTCAAAGGCATCAACTCTTCTTCCATCTTCCTTATTCATTGTCCAGCTTTCACACGCATATAAGGCAATGGAAATACCATGGCTTGGATTAGGCGCACCTTAGTCTTCAAAGAGATATCTTTGCTCTTCGACATGTTGAAGAGGTCTTTTGCAGCAAATTTGACTGGTACAATATGACGTCTGATTTCTTTGACTTCTTGCTAAAAAAGCAAGAAGGCAACATCTTCTGACCTTCTCTAACTACACAAGAGGATGACAGAATTACCATCAGCAGCCCAAGGCCTGTTCTTATGAGACCAGACATGCCACCACCCTCCAACCCTCTTACTAACCTTGTCATTAAACGTTCCTCCCGCAGCACCCACCACCCCTCTGCTGGGTACAATAATTCACTGCACTGGCCACACAGAACTCACAGATCATGAGGTTTATTAGGGAAGCAACAGGCTACAATTCAAGTTCAGAAATGTGCTCAGTCTCTCTCAGCCAGCCATCTCTCTCAGCAGCCAGGACTCTCTCTTAGCAGTCAGCTGTCTCTCTCACATCTCTCTCAGCTGACAGTCAAAGAGACTCCTCTTGCCTCTAGGAGGGCTCCTTTTGAGCCTGGCAGAGTGGCAAAACTAACGAATCCCAACATCAGAATTCTACACACCTGAAAGAGAGCAAACTTCCCAGAAGATTGCTTTCTGCTGCTCCAACAGAAATGCACCAGGTGGGTAACTTTAACATAATCAGCTACTCAGATGCTCATGGCAAAGTGGGAGTTACAAAGACTAAAGCTAGAAAAACCATACCATGTAATTTACATTACACTGCTGCTTCCATAGGTGTTGATTGTGGGTCCAAGCAAAAGTAAATCTTTGACAACTTCAACCTTTTCTCCATTTATCATGATGTTGCTTATTGGTCTAGTTGTGAGGATTTTTGTTTTCTTTCTGTTGAAGTGTAATGCATACTGAAGACTATAGGCTTTGATCTTCATCAGCAAGTGCTTCAAATCCTCTTCATTTTCAGCAAGCAAGGTTGTGTCAGCTGCATATCATAGGTTGTTAATGAGTCTCCCTCCAATCCTGATGCCACGTTCCACTTCATATAGTATAGCTTCTCTGATTATTTGCTCAGCATACAGATGAAATAAGTATGGTGAAAGGATACAACCTTTATGCACACCCTTCCTGATTTTAAATCATGCAGTATTACCTTGTTCTGTTCATTAAAACACAGGTCAACATCTTTCTGGTATTCTTTGCTTTCAGCTAAGATCTATCTGACATCAGCAATGATATCCCTCATTCCACATCCTCTTCTGAATCCAGCCTGCTTTTCTGGAAGTTCTCTGTCAATATACTGCTGCAAACGTTTTTGAATTATGTTCAGCACAATTTTACTTGCATGTGATATTAATGATATTGCTTGATAATTTCTACATTCTGTTGGATCATCTTTTTTTTTTTTTTTTTTTTTTGGAATGGGAACAAATATGGATCTCTTCCAGTCAGTTGACCAGGTAGCTGTCTTCCAAATTTCCTGGCGTCCACAAGTAAGTCCTTCCAGAGCTGCATCCATTTGTTGAAACACGTTGTGGTAGTTAAATTTGTATGTCAACTTAGCTGGGCCTGGTTGAGTGGCTGGGCAGCTGGTGGTAATTATTCCCCATGATGAGACTGGCAATCAACTCCATGGTGGGATCTACCACAAGCAGCTGAGTAGCTGCCTTTGGGATGTGGTCTGCTTCCTGTATACAAGGAGAAGCCTTGGGGATAGTCTCCAGCTTATGGCATGCTTGGACCCTGTATGTAGCTGTGTCATTGTTCAGCAGCCTGCCATGCTCTGCCAACCTTGGGACTTAAAATGGACTTAGATTAATGGTTTGCCATGTAGTTTCGTAACATCAGGACTGTGCCTTTCCACTTGTTGACCTTGGGTTTGTCAGCCTCAGCAGCCAACAGCTGTCTGAGTGAAGAAACACTTCTAGCTCCACTGGGCCGGGAGCAGGAGGCAAAGCTGGACCCCAAAGTTGAGGGGCTTTCACCCAGCCCCTAGAGCCTGGCACTTTGAACTTGGACTTAAAGCCTCCAAATTATAAGAGAATAAACTCCTGTTTGTTAAAGCTATCCCATTTGCGGTATATTCTTGTCAGAGAGGCACTAAGTAACCAGAACACATATCAATGGGTATTCCATCTATTTCTGGAGCCTTGTTTTTTATGAATTCCTTCAGTACAGCTTAGACTTCTTCCTTCAATACCATTGGTTCTTGATCATATGCTACCTCCTGAAATGACTGAATGTTGACCAATTGTTTTTGGTACAGTGAGACTGTGCATTCCTTCCATCTTCTTTTGAGTTTTATTGCATCATTCAATATTTTGCCCATAGAATCCTTCAGTATTGCAACCCAAGGCTTGGATTTTTTCTTTAGTTCTTTCAGCTTGAGAAATGGCAAGCATGTTCTTCCCTTTTGGTTTTCTAACTCCAGGTCTTTGCACATTTCATTATAATACTTTACTTTGTCTTCTTGAGTTGCCCTTTGGAATCTTCTGTTCAGCTCTTTTATTTCAACATTTCTTTCTTTCATCTTAGCTATTCTCCATTCAAGAGTAAGTTTCAGAGTCTTTTCTGACATCCATTTTGGTCTTTTCTTTCTTTCCTGTCTTCTTAATGAACTTTTGCTTTCTGATGTCATCCTACAACTCATCTGGTCTTGTCACTGATGTTCAATGCATCAAATCTATTCTTCAGATGGTCTCTAAATTCAGGTGGGAGATACTCAAGGCCATATTTTGGCTCTTGTGGACTTGTTTTAATTTTCTTCAGCTTCAACTTGAACTTGCACATGAGTAATTGACAGTCTGTTCCACAGTCAGCTCCTGGCCTTGTTTTGACTGATAATATTGAGCTTCTCCATTGCCTCTTCCCACAGATGTAGTTGATTTGATTTCTGTTTATTCCATCTGGTGAGATCCATGTGTATATTTGCCTTCATGTTGTTGAAAAAAAGGCATTTGCAATGAATATTAGTCGTTGGTCCTGCAAATTTCTATCATGTGATCTCCAGTGTAATTTCTATCACCAAGGTCATATTTTCCAACTACCAGTGCATCTTCTTTGTTTCCAACTTTTGCATTCCAATCACCAGCAATAATCAGTACATCTTGATTGCAAGTTTAATCAATTTTGGACTACAGAACTTAGTGAAATCTTTAATTTCTTCATCTTTTGCTTTGGTGATTGGTGCATAAATTTGAATAATAGTCGTATTATAAACATATAGAGTTCCCAAATTTAGACTTCCTGATTCCCAGTTCAGAGCTCTCCCCGGAGATGCATCTATATTTTTAAATAGACATTGGCAGTCAGGTTGAGACAGAGAGATGGATTTGAGATAAAATGAATCATTGTCTTAAGGAGCACTATTTGCAAGAAACAGAAACTGACTCAAGTGACCAAGGATTCAAGGGGAAAAAATAAAATAAAACAAGAAGTACAGCTGCCCTGCATGAGTTTCAATTTCTGGAATAAAAAACCAGATAGCCAGTAGGTCACCAGTTATTCTGTCTCAATCTCTTATGGATGGCAAGGTCTCTCATCTCTGCCTATCTCCTTCATTCTGGGCACACTCCTCCTGCTCCACTACTACTCTGGCATAGCCAAAATAGGGCTACTCTAGCCCCAGCTTTATGACTCCCTCATTTAAATGCCCAACAGATAGTGAGTCTCTATGTTTCTATATTCCAAGACAATGGAGTAAGTCTCCAAACTTACTTACATAAGAGAAAATTATGTTCTATCTAGAATTCTTACCCTGCCAAACTACCAATCAAATGTGAGGAAAGAATAAAGACCCTGTTATGCATCCCAAGGAGTCCTTGGGTGGCAAAAAAATGGTTAAGTGCTCAATTATTAGCCAGAAGATTGGCAATTCAAACCCACCCAGAAGTGCTTTGGAAGACAAGCCTGCTTGTCTGCTTCTGAAAATGATAGCCTTGAAAATGGAGCAGTTTTACTCTGCACACTTGGGGTTACCGTGAGTCATAACTGACTCATGCAATGACTCAAAAAATTTGACTATCATGTGATCTTTTTAAAGAAGCTACCAGAGGATATGTCTCAGTAAGGGGAAGAAAGTAATCAGTAAAGTGGATGAAGTGAGATCTAGGAAACAAGGAATCTAAGGGGAGAAAAGGTGAAGGAAGTTCTAGATGAAAAAAGGCCAAAAAAAAAAAAAAAATTAGTCCAGAAGAAAGCAAGAGAAAGAAGTGTCCAGAGGGAGATCTTTAAAGAGAAATGAAATCAATAGATCATCTTTCTGAAAGCTCATGATAGATGTGACAAAAGGAATTAAAGATATGCATGTGGAAAACTCCGCAAATAAAATAAAACCAAGGGATCATTATCTCCAGGAAAAACACAAAGTTTTTTTTTTTTAAAAAAAGTAAATATACTCATAGCATATAATGTGACTGTAATAAATAAAATTTACAAAATCCAAATAATGTAAACATTAATAAATTAACTTAAATTTGTGATAAATTATTTTGGCAGGATGCCGAGAAGGGAAATGGGTAGAAGTATAAGAGTACAATATCCTCATCTACAATAACAGAAAATCAATAAATAATGTCTAAACTTCATCATCAAGAAGTAACAACATGAATATATTATTTAGGAATATGGCAAAATGCTTGATAGTTGAGAATGATTGAACCTCTAGGGAATGAGCCTAGGAGGATGAAAAGACATTGCAATTATTCTTTATGAACTTTTAAATACTATCTTACTTCTTAATGTAAGATAAAATAAATATAAAATTGTTGTTGTTGTTGTTATGTGTCATTGAGTCGGACCTGACTTATAGTGACCCCTCCTTGGGTTTCCGAAGTGATATCACTATGAAAGTAGATTGCCCCATCTTCCTTCTGAGGAGCAGCTGGTGTATCTGAACCAGCAGCCTTCTGGTTAGCAGTCAAGTGCCTTAGGCACTATGCTACCAGAGCTCCTAAATATTTATAAAATAAATAAAAATAAATATAAAATATCTGCCCCCCCAGTAAAAATCTGGCCAAGAATCTGTTAACAATATTTTCATCATCATGTTACTTGTTAATTCAAATTTTCTACTTCAGTCTGGTTTTACATTTTATACCTTGCTTCCTGGTGTCTTCCTATCTGACCTATCATAGCATTCAGCACTTCTATTATTCTCTCCTTTTTCAAATTCTCATTTCTATTGGCTTTTGTGATCCTATGCTCCTGAGGTGGTGCCTGACTAACAAAATCACCTACTACCTCCTTTAAGTAGAATCAAACTGTCATATTAAAAAGTGCCTAGTCACTATGATCTGTACCTGCACATGTTCCCACCATATTTGTTCCATTACAGAAATGTGACTTTTATCAAGCTGCCTGTGAGCAGTCTTGGAGATGGTCAGCCCCTACTGTTTCTTTCCTTGTGCAATGAAATAAAGCAACTTTCCCCAACTCGGTCTCCCGTTGGCTTAATGGAGTCATACTGAGCAGGACCTGGAGTTAACAGGAACATTTCTGGTGAGTCAGCCAGGAGTCATTCACTGCTCAGTGTCGGAGGTGGACCTGACAAAGGATCAAACTGAAAGTCCAGCATGCACTAGGAGATTTCTCCAGGGGACAACAAGCATTGGCAGTTGAGGCTGGGCTCACTTGGATCAAATGATACCTTTGGGTAGACAAAATGCTGCTGTCTGGAATTCCCCAGGGAGGAGAAGGAAGGACATTCTGTTCCTCGATGAGTAGCAACTCTAAGCAACCTTAATCATAGCCTGTTGTAATGGTGTGATTCTGCTCTATTTTCTGTTCTGCTTGTAACCCTGACAGTTGTGTCAAGGCAGCCTAGGGATTACTCCCACAGACTGGTTGGTACCTGGCATTGAAAATTAACACACCTAGGGCTTGGGCTTCAAGGCAATTGTTATTTCCCTGTTTTGTTGGTATCATGGGTAATTCTGAAAGCATTCCTGAATGTTCACCTTTCTATAATATTTTAAAGAACTGGACCGAGTTTGGTTCTGACTCTATGAAGAAAAAGAAACTGGTCTTTCTGTGTAATACTGCATGGCCCAATACAGACTACAGGAGGGGAAAGATGGCCAGTTAATGGAAATGTAAATTATGACACTATCCTAAGAGTTTCAGCAAGATGGCAAAATAGGCAGTGTTTTCATTACCTAACGCTGCTCTGACAGGAATATACCACAAACAGGTGGCTTTAACAAACAGGAGTTTATTCTATAGCAGTTTTAGAAGCTAGAAGTCCAAGTTCAAAGTGCCAGGCTCTAGGGGCTGAGTGAAAGCCCCTCGACATTGGGCTTCAGCTCTGCCTCTTGCTCCCAGCCCACAGAAGCTGGAGGCTTTCTTCACTCAGGCTGGCTTTCTTCACTGCTGGTTGCTGAGGCTGACAAACCCAAGGTCGACAAGTAAAAAGGCACAGACCCGATATTACCACACCATATGGCAGGCCATTGATTCAAGTCTATTAAAAGTCCCACGATTGGCAGAGCATGGCAGGCTGCTGAATGATGATTCAGCTACATGCAGGCTCCAAGAGTGCCAAAAAGCTAGAGACTATTCCCAAAGCATCTTCTTATATACAGGAAGCAGACAACATCCCTAAAGCAGCTACTCAGCTGTTCATGGCAGAGCCTACCATGGAGTTCATTGCCAGTCTCATCATGGGGAATAACTCCCACTAGCTGCCCAGCTACTCAAAACTAGGTCCAGTCAAGTTGACACATGACCTTAGCTACCACAGGCAGACAAACTACACAGACCCTCTGCAACAAAGCAATGAGAAACCAATTGAAACCAATGCAGAAGATGATCCTGGAACCCTGAGCTTCGACGAGAAAGATAAGGAAGTGGATTAAATATTAACTATTAGAATAACCTGAATGAAAACAGTGAGTAAGGAGGCAAACAGAGCTGCACACTGTTGACTGTCCTGAGGGCATAGCCATTTTTAATATGTGCAAGTGTGTCACCATAGCAACTAAGAATCAGCTCTGCACACCAAGGACTACGTGGACAAGGACTGCACTGGTGCCTGACAACCAGAAAGGAAAACAGCAAAGGAAGCAAACAGAGCCACGGACTGCTGGCTGTCCTGAGGGCACAGCTATTTTGAATATTTGCAAACACTTCCCCGTAGCAACCTAAGAATGGACTCTTCTTACCAAGGACTGCATGGGCAAGGACTGCATCGGTGACTGACAACCAGGAAGGAAAACAGTGAGAAAGGAAACCAACCAACCTGTGGACTCCCAGCTATCCTGAGGGTGCAGCCATTTTGAATACCTGCAAACAGTATAGCCATTTTGAATATATGCAAGTAGCATTCTGACCTAAGAGTAGGCTCTGCTTGCCAAGAAGAGCATGGACAACCACACTGGAGGCTGACAACTACAAAAGTGCAATATTCCCCTTGTTACTCTTGTATCTCACAGCCTCTTGGTGAACAGAGGTACAGCCATCCCCCACCTCCACCTACCTTCTCGACCAGCAGGAATTCCATCCTAGTCTGCTCTGACAGAGCCTGGGTACCTTGCCCTGCCCCCCCCCCC
>NW_006921597.1:796959-804772 GCF_000298275.1 Orycteropus afer afer | reverse complement strand
CTCTTTTTCTCATTATCTTTCTTTTGTCTTTTTTTAAATATAGATACTCAATGGCAGTGATTTTTATTTTAGTTATTTTTTTCTTCTAATTTAGTCTCTTCCCCCCCCCTTGCAATTGTTCCTGTTTGTTTATGCAGTATGAGGTTTTGTTCTTGTTTTTATTTTTTTTGGTAGTCTTAAAAATTTGTTTTGTCTGAGTAGGAGACAGCAACTGTTCCTACACAACCCAACCACACTTGATCCTCATGCAGCACCACCCACTGAGTGAGGGCCATCACTTGCTTTTGTACCAACTGATCAATGATAGATGGTGGCCAATACCAGCTCAACTCATCTTCAACAAACAGCTAACAGAGATCTGTGCATATACTCTCATTCTCTATCATCCCCACCAGGAAACAGGTGGTCAGTGCCAAAGTGCTAACAAGTAGTGAATAGAGGAACATAGTACCTTGTTCACACAGGTGTGTGTGTGTGTGTGTGTATGTATATATATATATAAAATAAAGGGGAGAAAAATCTTGGCAAATCACACCAACATACAACCACAACTTAAACATAAATACAACACCACCACAATGTCTTGGAGACAACTGACCATCCCAGTCCAAACAAAGAAGCAAGATAAAGTAGGACAAACAAGGGACAGGATACAAAATCAGAAAACAACCCTGAGGAAGAAGCAGCATTGGAATTCCCTGATAAGGAATTCAAAATAATTAAATTTAAGTACCTTCAATGGACTGAGAAACAGAAAAGGAAAACACTGACAAGACCAAGAAAAACACTGACAAAATCAAGAAATACACAGAAAAAACTCTAGAACGATTTATGAAATCAATACAAGAACAAATTGACAAAATAAACAAAAAATTACAAACAATACAAAAACAACAAATAGGAATCCAGAAGATCAATACTAAGATTTCAGAAACTGATAACACATTGAATGAACAAAGGAGTAGAATCAAATCACTGGAAGACAGAATTAATGAGATGGAAGACAAATACCTCGATACTACTTCATTAAGGAATAAATAAAAAAAAAAAAAGATTAAGAACAAAATGAAGAAAGCCTAAGATTTATATGGGATACCATCAAAAAGAATAACCAACATGTAATCGGAATTCCAGAACAGGAAGAAGCAAAGAAAACCACAGAGAAAATTGTTGAAGATTTGTTGGGAGAGAATTTCCCTGATATGATGAAAGATGAGAATATATCTATTCAAGAAGTTCAATGAACCCCAAACAGGATAGACCCCAAAACAAAATTACCAAGACATATCATCATCAAACTCACCAAAACCAAAGACAAAGAAAGAATCCTGAAAGCAGTACAAGAAAAATGGAGTTACCTACAAAGGACAACCAAGAAAACTAAGCTCTGATTTCTCAGCAGAAACCATGCAGGCAAGAAGGCAATGGGATGATAATATATAAAACCCAGAAAGAACAAAATTTCCAGCCAAGAATTATATACCCAGAAAATTGTCCCTCAAATATGATGATGAAATTAGGACATTTCCAGGTAAACAGAAATTAAAGGAATTTGTTAAAACAAGACCAGCCTTACAAAAGATGCTAAAGGGAGTCCTTTGGACAGAGAGCCAACAACAGCAAACAAAAACCAATGATTAACACACATGATGAAATAACCCAGAACCCAGTTATAGAAGTATCCAAAATAAAATAAGCTTACAAGGCTGTAAACAGGGAACCAGAGACATCAATTGGCAAATAAGGACAACTACAAACCAAACAGAGGGAATAAATAGTGTAGTTACAGAACTTCCAGATGGTGAGGAAGTCAAGAAAACTGCAAGATAGACTGACTGTTTTAAACTTGGGAAGAAAATTATAAATCACAGGGTAACCTCAAAGAAAAATAATAAACCTTCACATCAAAATAAAAATTCAGACAGGCACAAATATTCAGCAAATGCAACAAAAAAAACAATAGCAACAAAGGAGATGATAAGACAATTCATTTAAAAAAAAAAAAAAAGGAGTTCAGCACAGAAAATCATATGGGACGAAGAAATCAGCATCAACACAAAACCACAAAACAAAATGACATCATTAAATTCATACTTGTCTATAATGATACTGAATGTAAATGGATTAAATGCACCATTCAAGAGACAGAGAGTTGCAGACTGGATAAGAAAACATGACCAATCAATATGCAGTCTACAAGAGACTCATCTTAGACACAAAGACAAAAAGAGAATAAAAATCAAAGGTTGGAAAAAGATACATCAAGCAAATGGCAATCAAAAAGAGCAGGAGTATCAATATTAACTTCTAATAAAATAGACTTTAAGACAAAAATGACCGTAAGCGATAAGGAAGGAAATTATATAATGATTAAAGGATCAAATGAACAAGAGCACATAATCATAGTATATATCTATGTACCCAATGAAAGAACCGCAAAATACATAAATGGAACTTTAATGGAATTGAAAAGACAAATAGATGACTCCACAGTAATAGTAGGAGACTTTAATACACCATTTTCAATAAAAGAACAACTGGAAGAAACTCAACAAACACACAGAAGAAATAAACAATACAATCAACCAACTTGACCTTATAGACATCTACAGAGCACTTCACCCAACAACAACAGCACAATATACATTCTTTTCCAGAGCACACAGAACATTCTCCAGGACAGACCATATGTTAGGCCACAAAGCAAGCCTCAATAAATTTTAAAACATTAAAATACTGCAAAGCATTTTCTCAGATCACAATGCTATAAAATTAGAAACCAACACTAGGAAGACCAACAGAAAAAGAGCAAATGCATGGAAACTGAGTAACATCTTCCTCAAAAATGACTGGGTAATAGAAGAAATAAAAAATGAAATTAACAAAATTCCTTGACTCAAACAAGAATGAAAACACAACACACCAAAATCTTGCGACACAGCAAAAGCAGTGATCAGAGGGCAATTTATAGCAATAGATACACACATTAAAAAAGAAGAAAGAGCCAAAATCAACACCTTAACCCAACACCTCCAACAATTAGAAAAAGAGCAGCAAAGAAAAGCCTACAGTCACCAGAAGAAAAGAAATTATAAAGATGCAAGCAGAAATAAATGAAATAGGAAATAGAAAGACAATTTAAAAAAAAAAAAATCAACAAGACCAGAAGTTGTTTCCTCGAAAAGATTAATAAAATTGGCAAACCACTGGCACACTTAGCAAAGGAAAAGAAGGAAGAAGATGCAAATAATATGAATAAGAAATGAAATGGGCAACATCACAACAATAATATCAGAATACTATGAAGAACTATACTCCAACAAATTTGAAAATCTGTAAGAAATGGACAGATTTCTAGAAACATACTACTTGCCTAAACTAACACAGACTGAAGAAGAAAATTTGAACAGACTAATAACAGAAGAAATTAAACAGGTCATTTAAAAAAAAAAAAATTACCAACAAAAACAAGTCTTGGCCCAGATGGTTTCACTGTAGAATTCTACAATCATTCAGAGAAGAATAAAAACCAATCCTACACAAACTATACCAGAACCCAGAAAAGGATGGACTCATCCCTAATTCTTTTTATGAAGCAAGCATAACCTTGATACCAAAACCAGGCAAAGACACCACTAAAAAGGAAAACTACAGACTAATATCCCTCACAAATATAGATGCAAAAATCTTCAACAAAATCCTAGCCAACAGGCTCCAACAACGTATCAAAAAAATAATACATCATGACCAAGTGGGATTCATACCAGGTATGTAAGGATGGTTCGACATTAGAAAACATCAATGTAATTCATCACTTAAGTAAAATAAAGGAAAATAATCATATGATCATATCAGTAGATGCCTAAAAGGTATTTGGTAAAATCCAACACCCATCCTCAGAAAAACTGAAATAGAAGGGAAATTCCTCAACATTACAAAGGACATAGACGCAAAACATACAGCCAACATTATTCTCAATGGAGAGAGACTGAAACCATTCCCCTTGCAAACAGGGGAACCAGACAAGGATGCCCTCTATCACCACTTCTATTCAACATTGTATTGGAAGTCCTAGTCAGGGCAATAAGGCAAGAAAGGGAAATCAAAGGCATCCTAACTGGTAAGGAAAAAGTCAAAACTATTGTTATTTGCAGATAATATGATTATATATATAGAAAACCCAAGGGACTCAGTAAGAAAACTACTGGAACTAATTGAAATATTTACCATCGTGGTAGGATACAAGATCAACATATAAAAATCATTTGGATTCCTCTACACCAGCAACGAGGTCTCTGAATAGGAAATAAGGAAATCAATACCATTTACAATAGCTACCAAAAAGATAAGATACTTAGGAATAAATCTTACCAAGGACACAAAAATTCTCACTGCCGTCAAGTCAGATCCAACTCATAGTGACCCTTCCTTAGGTTTCTGAGGTGGTATCATCACAGAAGCAGATTGCCCAATCTTCCTTCCAAGGAGTGCTTGGTAGGTTTGAACCACCAGCCTTCTGGTTAGTAGTCAAATGCCTTAGGCATTACACTACCAGAGCTCCTAAGGACACAAAAGACCTATACAAAGAAAACTACAAAACACTACTTCAGGAAACTATAAGAAATCTACATAAATGGAAGAACATGCCATCCTCATGGATAGCAAGATTGAACATTGTGAAAATGTCAACACTACCCAAAGCAATCTATACATGCAATGCGATCCTGATCCAAATCCCATGCACATTCTTTAAGGACATGGAAAAAACAATCACTAATTTTATATGGTGCGGTAGTTAAGTTTGTGGGTCAACTTGGCTGGGCTTGGTTGAGTGGCTGGGCAGCTGGATGTAGTTATTCCCCATAGTGAGATTGGTAATTAAATCCATGGTGGAATCTACTGGAGCAGCTGAGCAACTGCATTAGGGATGTGGTCTGCTTCCAGTATGTAAGAAGCAACTTTAAGGAAGTTCTGTAGCTTTTTGGAATGCTTGAACTCTGCATGTAGCCAAATCTTCATTCAGCAGCCTGCCATGCTCTGCCAATCTTGGGACTTTTAATGGACTTGAATCAATGGCCTGCCGTGTGTTTTGGTAATACCAGGACTGTGCCTTTTCACTTGTCAACCTTGGGTTTGTCAGCCTCAATGGCCAGCAGCTGCCTGAGTGAAGAGATGCCTCTAGTTTCAGTGGGCCAGGAGCAAGAGGCAGAGCTGAAGGCCAAGGTCGAGGGGCTTTCACCCAGCCCCTAGAGCCTGGCACTTGGAACTCAGACTTCTAGCCTCCAAAACTATAAGAGAATAAAATCCTGTTTGTTAAGCTATCCCATTTGTGGTATTTCAGAGTGGCACTAGGTAACCAAAACATATGGAAAGGAAAGAGACCTGAGACAAGCAAAGCACTACTGAAGAAGAAAGTAGGAGGTCTCACACTCCCAGATCTCAAAACCGGCTATATAGCCACAGTAGTCAAAACAGCCTGGTATTGATACAATGACAGACACACAGACCAGTGCAATAGAATTGAGAACCCAGAAGTAGATCCATCAACCTATGATGAGCTGATCTTTGACAAAGGACCAAAATCCATTAAATGGGGAAGAGATAGTCTTTTTTTAATGTATTTTGTCTTGTGTGTGTGTGTGCATGTGTGTGCCTGGGGTGCAAATTTACAAAACAGATTTGTTTTATATTCAACAGTTCATGCACATTTGATTTCACAGCCCCGATTACCCTCCCCAGCCATAAAAAACTCTCCTCCCCTCTCCTCCTTGTGACGACTCCCTCCCTGTGCCCTTCTTCTCTATGCATTCCTGTCTGTCCAGCTTCCCCTCTTTGTGAATGCTATCTCTCTGATGTCACATGGCTGATTGATCTTGCATCTCCCTAGAGTAGGTGGGTGCATTACCCTGGGGTAGGTGTTCTGTATGTAGGTCTTTCTACTACCATGCTGGGAGCCAATCCATGGAAGTGAGCCCATTTCTAGGCCCAAAGGATAACCCTGGGCCATAGTCTCAGGGGTTCCACCAGTCTCTATCTGACCAGTAATTCTGGTCATTTTTCTGTTTTTGAATTTTGTTCCACATTTTTCCTCCCACTCTACCCAAGATCTCCAGTTTTGAGAAGAGAGTCTTTTTAACAAATGCTGCTGGCAAAACTGGATATCCAGTTGCAGAAAAATGAAACAAGATCCATACCTCACACCATACATGAAAACCAACTCCAGATGGATCAAAGACGTATATGTGAAACATAAAACTATAAAGTTCCTCAAGGAAAAAATAAGGGGAAACTTAGGGGGCTAATTTATGGCATATATAGACAATCAAGCATAACCCAAAATGCACAAACAGCAGAAGATAAACTAAATGATTAGGACCTTCTAAAAATTAAATTCTTAAGTGCATCAAAAGAAGTCTCCAAAAGAGTAAAAAGAGAACCTACAGAATGGGAAAAAATGTTTGGCACTGTCATATCTGACAAAGGACTTACCTCTAAAATTTATAGTAAACTCCAACACCTCAACAACAAAAAGACAAACAATCCAATTAAAAAATGTGCAGAAGACATGAACAGACACTTCACTAAAGAAGATATTCAGGCAGCCAACAAACACACAAAGAAATGTTCAGGAGATATGTATATCAAAACAACAGTGAGATGCCATCTCACCCCAGAATTAATAGCAAAGTTAAACAAGACAGAGAATAACAAATGCTGGTGAGGATGTGGAAAGACCGGGACTCTCATACACTGTTGGTGGGACTGTAAAATGATACAACCACTATGGAAATCGGTATGGCAATTCCTTAAAAAGTTGGAAGTAGAAATACTGTTTGATCCAGCAATCCCATTACTAGGTATGTATCCTAAAGAAATGAGAGCCAGGACACGAATAGATATATGCACACCCATGTTAATCACAGCACTATTTACAACAGCAAAGAGATGGAAACAACCCATTAATGGAGGAATAGACAACCAAACTGTGGTATGTACACATGATGGAATACTATGCAACACTAAAGAATAATGTAAAATCTGCAAAACACCTCATAGTGTGGATGAACTTGGAGGACATTATGCTGAGTGAATTAAGTCAATCACAGAAGGACAATTATATTAGTCCACTATTGTAAAAAGTCAAGGAAAGGTTTATACATGGAAGGCAAATTTCTTTGTTGGTTACTAGGGATGGAAGGGGAGAGGAGGTGAGGAAATTCCTAGATAGGTTGCAGGGGGGGAATATATATATATACACACACACACATATATATATATACACACACACACACATATATATATATATATATATATGTATCTCACTGCCATCAAGTCAGATCCAACTCCTAGCGACCCCTCCTTGGGTTTCTGAGGCAGTATCACTACGGAAGTAGATTGCCCAATCTTCCTTCCAAGGATGGGTGTGGGCTTGAACCACCAGCCTTCTGGTTAGCAGTCAAATGCCTTAGGTACTATGCTACCAGAGCTTTTATATATATATATATACACACACACACACACACACCCCTTTGGTGTATATACATGTTGTTGTTGTTGTTGTTATATAAACACCAAATATATATACTTTGGTATATATACACCAAAGATTATAGTGGTTAGTGGGGTAGAAGGGAAGTGGAAAGGGGAAGCTTTTATTTGCAGGGAATTGAGTTTATGCTAATGGTGGTGGAGTATTTGGAAAAGAATAGCAATAATAGTGGCACAACATGAAAAATGTCATCAATGTCCCTGAGCTGTAAATGTGGAAATTGTCATGTCAGCAAATGTCTTGTTGTATATGTTTTCACCACAA
>NW_006921597.1:776826-796632 GCF_000298275.1 Orycteropus afer afer | reverse complement strand
CCCAACCTTCCTTTCGAGGAGTGGCTGGTGGGTTTGAACCGCCAGCCTCCTGGTTAGCAGTCAAGTGCCTTAGGCACTATGCTACCAGAGCTCCTAGTCTGGCACTAGACCACTACTAAACACAGATCAGTTGGCACATTGCTTATTGCAAAGAGTTGGCACATTGCAGAAATGAGTGCCCCAAATGTCTCCAAAACAGGAAAGCCCCAAGCCCCAACCAAGAAGAGGCAACTCCTCAGTATGCCATGACAAGTTAGATGGAAGGAGACTTGAGGCAAACTCTCCACCTGAGCCTCTGGTTATAATGAACATGGAGGGAAAGCCCACCAAATTCCTGGTAGACATAGGCACCACCCATTCAGTCCTGACCCAGAAACAGGCCCCTTCCTCAGGAAGGATGACTACCATTGCAGACATTTCCAACAGATACAGGAGACCTTTACTACAACCCCTATCCTGCTCTCTCTCTAGAAAAACTCTGAAAATCTCGTTCCTTTACATGCCCAACTGCCCTGTGTCACTGAGACAGGCAGGGAATCGGGCTAGCCAGGTCAAACAGACCCGACTCAATATCCTTGAAATTTAAGCCTACGTGCAGACCACCACATAATTCTGGCTGCTGGCGTCATAAAAATTGATTAGTTAGCAAACTAGGTGCTTGGGTGAGATAAAGAGGCTGCAAATTAAAGGCCCTACGCTTGACCAGTTATAAAATGCTGATAAACCTCCGTGTTGTTTTTAAGCCTCTCATTAGGCACCTACCAGGTGCAGAGTACGTAGTAAAGGTCAACGTGACCAACAAAGTGACCTTCCACCAGAGGCAGGCGAGAACAAGAATCTCTCACTAGGGCTCCAACCGGGGTCCAGAAACATCACACAGGCCTAACTTGAACCTCAGAACCCCACCCATTTCATGAATAATGATGATGCCTCTTTTCTGCCGAAGATCCTTTATAAACCTTGGAAATCCCTTTGTTAGAGAGAGAAACTGGACGGAGGCTAGCATAGGTGAAAGGTCCTCTCCCTCTCTCCCTCACGAGCCCCTCCCCTCTCCTCTCTAACAAACGTTTGGTTTGTGTGGCCATTTTGCCTCTCCTGTTCATTTCTTTGTCAGTAGAAGCTAAGGACCCCTGCTCAGGGTCTTAAGCACCCTGGTACCACCACTCCTTGGTAATGACCTCTTGTGGCTGAAATCTCATGTAAATACTCATGCCAAGAAGGCCTGGCAAGCCCACCTCATGCTGTGCAGGGGAATCACTCTAGAGGTTTCCAGTAGGGTAGAATTCAGTGAAATTGAAGCTCCGGTGAATCCACACGTTTGAACACAGGGTACCCTGGGCCCAGCAAAGAATGCAAAGCCAGTGATGGTGCATTTACTCCCCAGGATCACCCTCCCCCCATCTAAAACAGTACCCCCTCCGCACCAAAGCATAAGAGGCAATTGGGAGGCTAATTCAAAACTATCTCAAATTTGGACTTTTGAGGGGATGCCAGCCTTCTTTTACCACCCCAATTCTACTGGTGAAAAAGAAGGATGGGACATACCAGTTTGTCCAAGACCTTAAGACCATCAACCAAGTTACAGTGACTAGCCACTCTTTTGGTGCCTAACCCATACACCTTGCTGTCTTCCCTTTCACCAACTTTCCAGTGGTTTTCAGCTCTAGATTTAAAAGATACTTTCTTTTGTGTCCATTAGAACACAAAAGCCAAGAAATCTTTGCATTGGAGTGGGAAGATCCCTCCTCCAGAGACAAACAACAATATCATTGGACAGTGTTACCTCAGAGGTTTGTAAATTTCCTCTCTTTGGGTCAATCTTGGCAAAGGAAGTGCAGAACTTGAGTCTGGCTCGTGGTATGCTCTTTCAGTAAACTGATGATTTATTAATTGCCAGTAACCTGCATTTGACTCAAGACAGAAACACTGTCAAAGTCCTAAACTTCCTTGATGAAGCTGGATCCAAAGAGCTGACCAGGTAGCCAAGGAAGCCACCCAAACCCACAAACCCGGCCATCACACCTCTGATTCCCCAGTTAACACTGCCACCTCCTGGACAAAGGCCCTGGTACACTGAAAAGGATAAATACATAGCTGAAAAATAGGGTGCCTCCCAAAAGAAAAGTGGATGGCTGTACACCTCTGAAGGAAAAATCTTTTCTGCCAAAAACTTTAGTACCCCTAATGCTTAAAAGAAGCCCATCAACCAACCCATTTTTGGTTGATTATGACTGGGTAAAGAGACGTTTAGTGGGACACAGTATCTACAGCCGCATGGAGACTGTTGTCTATGCCAAAAATAACCCCGCAAAAAGCCTGGTCACCTCACCAGACATCAGTGGAGAGGAGTTCACCCTGGAGAAAACCAGCAAGTAGACTTCACTGAGATGCCAAGAGCTCCCAAAGGCTATAAGTACTTACTGGTATTTGACATATCTACTAATTGGATTAAGCCTTCCCATGTCAGACAAGGAGCTCTGGTGGCATAGTGCCTAAGGCATTTGACTGCCAAGCAGAAGACTGCTGGTTCAAACCCACCAGCTACTCCTCAGAAGGAAGGTTGAGCAATCTACTTCTGCAGTGACACTGCCTCAGAAACCCAAGGAGGGGTCGCTCCGAGTCAGATCCGACTTGACGGCAGTGAGTTTGGTTTTTGGTTTTTGTGTCAGACGGAAAAAGTATAGGAAGTGGGAAAGAGATTTCTTCAAGAAATTAGCCCAAAGTTTGAACTCCCCTAGTCCATTGGAAGCAACAACCGATGCCATTTTGTCACCAACATCACACAACAGGTGGCCTCTTTTCGGGACATTCAGTGGAATCTACACTCAGCATGAAGGCCACAGTCTAGTGGCAAAGTAGAGAGGGCTAATCAAAAACTCAAACAATGGACAAAGGTCCTCTCTATGGCTCTGCTGAGGGCTCGGGTAGCCTCCATAACCAAGCTTAAAATAAGCCCCTTTGAGCTGATGTCCAGCTAACCACTCATGAAATCCTAATAGCTGTACTTCTCATTTAAGTCCTGATAGTTTACCTGAAATGAGAAGACAATTGTTTAAAAGGATACTTGCAGTCTGTCTGCTGTGCTATGCTCTCTTCATAGTTACATACATTCTGTTAGTGCCTGGTCCCAAAAGTCCCACTATACTCCATCCAGCCCAGAGAACTGGTCCTGGTCAAACCCTGGAAGTTGGAACCTCTACAAGAGTTGTTGTTAGGTGTCATTGAGTCAATTCTGACTCAGTGACCCTGTGTGCAACAGAATGAACACTGACCAGCCCTGTGCCATGCTCACAATGCCTGCTATACTTGAGCCCATCGTTAAAGCCATGGTATTGATCCATCTCATTAAGGGTCTTCCCCTTTTTTGCTGACCTTCTACTTTATTAAGTATGATATACTTCTCCAGGGACTGGTCCCTTCGGACAACAAGACCAAAACAGGTGAGATGAAGTCTGGCCATTCTCGCTCCTAAGGAACATTCCAGCTGTACTACTTCCAAGACAGATTTGTTTATTCTTCTGGCAGTGGTATTTTCCATATTATTCACTAACACCAGAATCCCAAAGGCATCAACTCTTCTTCAGTCTTCTTTGTTCATTGTTCAACTTTCACACACGTATGAGGCAACTGAAAATACCATGGCGTGGGTTGTTGTTGCATGCCATCGAGTTGCACCCGACTCATAGCGACCCCTCCTTGGGTTTCCAAGGCAGTATCACTATGGAAGTAGATTCCCCCATCTTTCTTCCAAGGAGTGGCTGGTGGGTTTGAACTGCCAGCCTTCTAGTTAGCAGTCAAGTGCCTTAGACACTGTGCTACCAGAGCTCCCATGGTGTGGTTTAGGCACACCTTAATCTTCAAAGTGACATCTTTGCTCCTTAATACTTTAAGAAGTCTTTTCCAGCAGATTATCCCAATGCAATACAAGAAAAGTAGACTGGACAATTTGAAGTGTTCCTCATCACTCCCACTATAGTCAAGCTCAGTGGACTCAGGTCTGGAGTCCACAGCAGGATCAAGAAGAGTCCCTCGCCAGATACAGAACCAACCCAATGAAACTGAGAACTGGGCTTGTCCCCCTTTAGAAGACCTTAAACTTTCGTTTTCTAACCATACCTTGCTATGTAAGAGCCCAAGATTGGTAAGCACACCATAGACATGCCAGTAAGTGCTGCTGAGATGTTTTAGGTCCCCCTTTTGGAAATTCTTTTTCTCCTTGGTGTTAAATCCAGTTCAGGAATAATGAACACTGACCCTCAATAATCAATGTTCAAAAGAAAAAGGAGGGAATGAGGCAATGCCTAACAAAATCATCTACTTCCTCCTCTAAGTCCAAACTGTGAACTTAAAAGTGCCTACGCATTGTTGTGTGATCTGTGCCTGCACGTGCTGCTGCCGTATTTGTTTCCTTATAAAAATGTGCCTCACCAGGTTGCCTGCCAGCAGTCTTGGAGGCACTCAGCCCCAACTGTTCCTTTCCTTGCCTATGACCTTTCTCTCCCCAACTTGGTCTCCCGTTAATTGGCTTAACGGAGTCACACCAAACAGGACAAGGAGTTCCTGGCAATACTCCCCCAGTTTTTTCTAGCTGTTCTTTTCTCTCCTTCTTTGGCTCTATTTCTTCCTCCCACCTCCCAAACATGGGCATTTCCCAAGACTCACTCCTCATGACTCACTCCTCACCCCTTTACTTTTCTCTCAACAATCTTTCCTAAGTTCTCACCTACCTTCACTATTTAAATCAGCACCTCCTTGCAAATGACCTGCAAATCAACTTCTCCAGTGATAACCTTTCCTAAGTTTTAATTTCACATTCCCTCTGAAAATGGACCCCTATAACCTGGATGCTCTACCACCTCAAACTCAAACTCAAACCTAGTCCCCTGACACTCTTATTTCTATGAATTAATATAGTCACCAGGCTCAAAATTTTGGTTTCTCTTTTTCTCTTCCTTCAACCAGTCAATTACTAAGTACTACTAGTTCATTCCCACATTTATTCCTGTCTAAATGTGCTTTTCAAGTCTTCCTCACCTCATGTTTAAAATATCCCAAGTGTCCTACTGGGTGAGCCTCTTGAGATCACCGACTGTGTCTTATTTATCTATCTCCCGCTGACCTCATGGCCTGGTACTTAACTCTTATCCAATAAATGATTTGCCACTACTGTTTCTGCCTCCAATACATTTTACATACAACTACCAGACCTACCTTTCCAAAATGCTAATTTACACATGCCAAATCATCAAAGAGCTTTCATGTCTCCTCACTGTCCATGGGACAGTCACAACCACTTTAACCTAGCTTGAAAGCTCTATAAAATTTCATTCTGCGATTTTGTTATGTGAGTACTGTTCCAGTCAACCCACACATTAATATTCCTCTATCATCCACTCAACAAATATTTATTATGCACCCCAGGTATAAGTGCTAAGCCTTGGAAATTGAATGAGGCACAACACAGTCCTTGCCCCTTATAATCTAGTATTCATGTTGTCCTGTTATGCCCTGAGTTTCTACTTGTGATGGTTCTCCCAACCACCTTCATAGCATATGAGTCAGCACATATCAATGCTCCCCAATGTGGAAATAAGGTTCCATTTAGAAGGCAAAAACCAATAAAGCCAGACAAGTTCAACAGATTATACAGTATAATACTGTCTATCATTTACTGAATGCTTAATGTGTGTCAGGCATTGTGCTATGTAATATGTTGATTATTTCACTTAATCTTCATGGCCTTTTGAGGTAGATACTAGTATCATCTGGTGGCAACTGAGGCTCAAAGACAATTTGTGTAAGTTCACCCCACTAGTAAATGGTGGCTAAAAATCCTGATCTATTTCAAAGCCCAAGATTTTAATTTATGCTAAACTGCTTGGCACACTCCAAAAGATGGTTTGTAAATAAAATTTTGGGACACTCAAGTCAAAGTGATTTGGTCATTTTTGCTCTCTGGCCAAACTGTGAACCCCTGGGTGGCTTGATGACTAGCCAAAAGGTTGGTGGTTTGAAGCCACACAGTACCACCTCAGGAGACAAACCTGGTAATAAACTCTCGAAAGGCCACTGCCCTGAAGACCCTACGGAATAGTTCTACTCTGCACACACGGGGTCACTATGAGTCAGAATGACTCGACGGCAACTAACTGGCAAGACTTCAGAGTTCTTTCAAAAACGTAGTTTCAGCACAAGTGCCTGACACACAGTAGATTCTGAGTACAGCCATAGTGAGGGTGTTCCCAGTTCAGGCTGCCTGCAAGACAAGGGCTGGGTGATGCTGTTCACTTTATGTCCAGAAAGACCTTACGTACCCCAAGCAATGAGAATGCTATACCTTTGCCATTCTGGTTATTTTTCAGGAGGGGTAGATGGAAAGGAAGCCCAGAGTGCTAGAGGACAATGTCCTTCACACCTTGGCTGTGCGTTCAGGAAAATGTCAAACCAATCGGAGGGCAAAACAGGTCCATAGTGACTAAAGACGTCAAGTAGAAGATATATGAATCAGACTTTCCACTGAGTAGGAAGTCAGACTTGTTTGGAAACAAGGCCTGTGGGAGAGACAAGCAAATGAAGCTGCCTCTATTCACTGGATGAACAGAGGGCCACAAGTTGATGAAACAGGTCTTTGGCTATTATATGAAGATGACCAAGGCAAAGGACAGATTTGGTCTGGAGGTGGGTTTTGAACAATGCAGCACCTCAGCAAAGGCTGACAGCCAGATTGAGAATATTAAGTACCTGTACCCAAGTCCTCTGAACACCAGTTATCAATATCAATGAGGCTTGTTCAAACCTTTGAGGTAACAAAGAAATTGGAACTTGCAATGACTTGCCATTATATTTTTGTACAATTAGTTAACTTATGCAAGATTTTGCCTGTCCTTGGCATTCCTAATTCCATTTTATTTAAGGTCTCCTCAAAACAATCACAACCACCAGTTTGAATGCCACCCTAAAGCTCCATTCCAAATACAAGTTTTCTCACGCCCAGAAAGATTACGTAGATCAAATTATGCTTATATGTAAGGAAAAGGATGAGAGAATTTTCCTGGTTCTCTGTGCTTCCTCAGCTCATGAAGCTAGTATCAGGGAGTAGTGTAGTGCCTAAGGCACTTGACTGCTAATCAGAAGGCTGGTGGTTCAAACCCACCAGCCACTCCTCAGAAGGAAGGTTGGGCAATCTACTTCCATAGTGATACCACCTTGGAAACCCAAGGAGGGGTTGCTATGACTCGGGTCCAACTAGACGGCAAATAACAACAACAACATCCCTGTCCTATCATTGTGCCAACCATGTAGTATGATAAAGTGAGACCAACCTTAAACTTTTTTGAGTGGCATCTATTTCTTCATCTTACCTTCCAGCAAAGAGAGATCAAAGGTTGGTTTCCTCCCCCACTTCCATGAGGTTCAGTTAGATTTGCTAAAGGTTACAAGCTCAACTTTAGCAACAAGACACAACACACGTAATACAGTCCTTCTTTCCTTGACCATCCCCTTTCTAGCTACGAGGGCCTATCAAACACATATCCCAGGTCAAGACAGACTCTATTACATCAGAAATTTTGTTGCTATTCTAAATCATTTGATAGTAATACAAACCTTTCTTTTTCTTTCTACAGGCTTGTAATCCTTGTGCCAGAAGAAACTAGAAAAAAAGTTACAGCAGATATCTGACTCTCTTTAGCTTGACTTGATGTTTTTCACATCACAATACACAGAGAAGAAAAAAAAAATCATGGGAAGAGATAATAAATATGCAAGAATCTGGGGGAATATAAGGTGGACAAATGAGTGTACTTGACCTACCTTCCTCATTGCCACATCAAACCTGTCTTTCTTTCCCCCTCAGTTATCAGTAAGTAAAAAGACTAACTTGAACAAAAGTGACTGGAAACAGGCGGTACTCACTCAACAATTGGATAAATATGTCTTTGGACCAGAGTATAACTTTTCCTGCCCCGTTCCCCCCCCCTCAACCCCCAACATAGTAAAATAAATAAGCAAGCCAAACAAAATCAGAACACCATTTTTTTTTTGGAAGAAATTTTTATTTAACAATGTAAAAGGAAGAGAGAGGGAACAGGCAAAGACAGATACGCAAGGAGAGGAAGAGAGTCAAATTCAGTGACTGACTTGGCACTAAAATGAGGAAATGAAGAGAGATCTTGGTAGTCAAGGTCTCCTGAATACCCACACAGCACTGCTGGAGGAAGAGGAAGATTAGTGCAGACCACGTGCACCACAGATTACAACTGTCCAGCTTCAACTAAGTTCCTTGATCCTGTCAACCTCTTTGATCATTTCTTTCTCTTTTTAAATGCCCACAGTAGTGTCTGCAGCCTTTTCTTTTCTCCTAAACTCACAATATCTCTTTCTTCCTCTTTGGACAGACGTTCTCTTGTCATATTTAGCAGAGAGGAGGAGGTAGGATATCCCTGGTAGGAGGAACTACATGAATAATTTAGCTACAGTTAAACTGCAAGCAATAGAAAAAGAAACTGAGACCTTACCTGTGATCCTTGGCAAGGACCTGCCAAAAGTGAGAGCTAAAGTTTGTGGGAACAGAGAGAGATAAGGCTGAAAGATGTACGTCATGAACCTGAAGCTAAGGAATTTGGACTTCAAGACCTATGGTGGAAAAAGACAAGGCACAAAATCTAAAGACAGGAATTCTAATCCTAGCTCTGCAACATACCAGCTCTGTGCCTTTAGGCAAATGAAGTTTTGAAAAGCTATTTCTGTTTAAAAACCCACTGCTATCAAGTCAGTTTCAACTCATAGCAACCCCATAGGGTTTCCAAGACAGTAAATCTTTATGGAAGCAGACTGCCTCATTTTTCTCCCACAGAGTAGCTGGTGGGTTGGAACTGCTGACCTTTTGGTTAGCACCTGAATGCTTAACCACTATGCCACCAGAGTTCCTTTATTTCTGTTTACTTATCTGTAAAACAGGACATGCTGACTCTATGTTCTGCTTCAAAGGATCATTCTGAGGACTAAATTAAGTCTGGATTTTGAACCCAGGGCCATTTGAATTCTGACTTCAAAGCCTGGCTTTCTCCACTATACCACATTCCCTTCAAGCTTTCGCTACATATTTTAAGTTTTTTGTTTGTAACTAAACTTTTAAGCTCACACTGGTAGTGATCTCTTTTGCTTCCCATTACCATTTAAAGATTCCTGTGAAACCATGCGGCTTTATACAACCACGGCAAGTCTCCCAAGAAGACAGGCCCCGATTATAGTGGTGGTTTCACCCACTGTGCCATCCTAATTATAGTCCATATATAAAAGTCTACTTAAAGGACACATGATTACTGCCTACATTTACTGAGAAATTCAAGAGCATCAGACTACTAGCTCTGACTTGAACTAAGCAGAATAAACAAAGCAACTGTAAGTCAAAAGTCCTGCTTAAAAGAACTTATTTTATTTATTCTGCTTATCTCAAGACTCAGTTCAACAGACATTTGAAATACTTATATTTTGTTTTTCAAAATGTACTGATACAATCAATGTCAAATAAGCCTAGAGATTTCCACGCATGAGTAGGTAGTTTTCTGGACACACACCATAAGCCCCATTTACATGAGTGATTCACAACCCATGGGTTTTGAACCTCTGTCAGCTCCTTATTACAAGGAATCCGTATAAGTGTCACCTTCAGTCTGAATAAATAATATATCTTAAAAGTATGTATATACTATATTTTAATTGAATTTGGTACTGGTGTGACTAATAAGACAAACTGATTTAAATGCATTACTGAAATCATAGCAGCTTTTTGTAATGTATACTAAAAGTTATTTAAAAGATACTAAAAATACAGTTGTCATTTTGTTGAGAGGGAGTCTAATAATTTTGGGGTATCTCTTATTAGAAAAAACACAGAACCAAAGCTCGATCACATGACTCACACATCTAGATGTCGTAGCTGAAAAAGGAAAGGCATACAGACCCCACTTCTGTGGGTACCATGTAAGTGCAATTTGGCAACAAAACATAAAGCTTATATGCAGAAGAGCTTAGAGTTGATTGCCTGTAATTCTACTTGTCTACAGCAAGATCAAACTTCATAAAGCCCTTTGATCAGAGAAGGGCTCTATTTTGATCCTGGAAAATATCTTCTCTTGTATACATTATATTCTATGCATTCAAAACCTGGAGTAGCCCTGTGGTTCCCAGCCATAGGGCTGCAGTGCTGACATTACCATAAAGCTAAGATTCTCCCAAGAAGATAGCCGCTTGTGATGTGTTAACATCATCAAATCTTTCCCAGAACTCCCTGCATCAAAAGTCACACTGAGATTCATTTTACAAACTCTCAGTAAGATTATTCTCCTTCCTGGTCCCCCTAAACCCCAAAATTGTGTTGGTTGACTCTAATCATGAGCCTGCTCTTTCTTTTCTTACAATCTGTCCTCCTTCACAGATGTCAGTGGCCTGCCTAGATCAGCTCTAGTAACCAACTCTGAAGCACTTCCCTCCTGATTAATTTTTAAGACTAATAGATTTATAAAGTTGGATTCCTTAAGAAAAAGCACCTGGTAATCAGGGAAAGGGAAAACTGAAGCATGCAGAAGGTCATGAGAGAAGTCAATCTCACACTAATATTTATCAAGAAATTTTAAAATTTTCAATAGTAATTATATTTGAGTTCAACTATTTATAACACAGATGAAACATCCTTTCCTCAAAGTCATTTATTCTCAATGCTTAGAAATGACTGGGCTTTTACCTCCACTGAATTTCTTCAGCCTTATAACAGGGTGCCTGCCCAAGCTAACATAACAGAAAACCCATGAGCACACAAGGTCTAAAGGTACATACAGTGAGATAATCAGACTGCGAGGCTCCAGCCCTCCACTGTACCCCCTGCTCACTCTACTTCAGTGCCCGTCACATCTTTTCTTCTTCCAGTGTGAAACATGAAGTGAATATACATACATTATATGTACATAAACATATATATATATGTATATACACACAAACACATAATGAGGAGCTCTGGTGGCATAGTGCCTAAAGCATCTGACTGCTAACCAGAAGGCTGGGAGTTCAAACCCACCAGCCACTTCTCAGAAAGAAGACTGGACAATCTACTTCCATTAAGATACTGCCTTGGAAACCCAAGGAGGGGTCGCTGTGAGTCAGGACCGACTTGATGGTAGTGAGTTATATACATAATGTGTATGTGTGCAATACCAGAGCTCCTTAACTTGGAGAACCAATTACTGAACCAAAGCACTGCTAAAGAAAAATATCTAGCAAGCACTTGCCCAGTTCTTAGGCAACAAATGTTGACAATTAAAATTTACAGTAAAATAAGGAAGCAATTTAATTGTCATTTCCACATCCTTGACCTAGTTACTCCTTTTTCTTATAAATCTACCATTAGAGGAGACACATGGCAACAGGGACAAAATGTCATTCTGGATTCTCCAGGTTTTCCAGAGAATTGACAACAGAAACTTAGAGGGAAAATTAATGTTTAATGCCAGGATTATTCCCTCTGCCCTCAATGCAAGAGCTCAGAAATTTCAGTGATACTGGAGGTATCAGCCAAATGTTCACCACTTCTGCCCTTCCACTTCACTCTCCAATTCTGTCCAGCCAGAATTAACCCACATTTTGTTGTTGTTGTTATTTGCCGTCGAGTCGGCCCCAACTCATAGCGACCCCTCCTTGGGTTTCCAAGGCAGTATCACTATGGAAGTAGGATTGCCTAACCTTCCTTCCGAGGAGCGGCTGGTGGGTTTGAACCGCCAGCCTTCTGGTAACCCACATTAAGAAGGGTTAAAGTAGCCCATCTGGAAACTACCTAAGAAGCAATAATCACTGGGAAGCCAGTAAGGCACTGCCTTATTTAATCTCTCAACCTCCAGGTCTACTGACTTCTAGGAAGTCGCTCCTAATTATGTGCTAATCAAATAGTTTTCTCCCCTTGAAGGAAAAAAGGAAGATAAAGAAGAAAATATATTCAAGAATAAGAAAACAATCAGCTCAGCTCTGCACAGAATCCACCGGACAGGCCATTTTACACCAATGTAAGGGCCTAAGTCAACACTTAAGAACTCAAGATCTAAAATTGCAAATATTCTCTTCTCTTTGACAATGAGAGAGCTTAATCATCTCATCCTTGACTCCTATAAAATCTCCAGATTCCTGAGTCTATAAGCCTTCCAGCTGTAAAGGAAAGAACCTGAAAAGTCCACGTTCTAGCCCCTGCCTTTTGCATTACATCCAAGCTGTGTTTGAAACATTTTGAAGACAAGGTATTCTTAGAAAGAATGTCTTAATCCCAGCCATATTCTGATTTTAGACTAATAAACTGGCATATTTCTCTCTAGAATAGGAGGCATCTCAGACTTCTAGGTTAATTTAGTTAAGGAGAAAAAATCTAAATGATGCATATAGCAGCATGATTCTCATCCCACAGACATTTCCTTCACTGTTTAATCCTAGCACTAAGGTCTCTAAGCCAAGATAGGTTTTCTCATAGAGATACACTGTTCACTTGGCCAATTTTACATGCGTGTGTCAGGGGGTGTGGGTGGGGGTGGGGCAGAGCTGGGAAACAGCATGAGCCTCATGTCTTCTAACTACTAAAGCAGAAAGAATGAAGACAATTTCAGGAAAATTTCACCTCTGATACTGTCTGCTATACGGTGTGCTGAAAGGCAAGATCCTATCCAGTACTTTGTTTCTACCCCTTTGTGAAACTACTCAGATCCCTTCTAGTTCTCTAGGTACCCTAAGTAAAAATATAACTGTCTGTGTAGTATCTTCAGACAATGGCCAAACCCACTGGAACCGTAGATTCCAACTGATAGCAACCTTTTAGACAGAGTAGAAGTGTCCCATACAGTTTCCAAGACTGTACATCTTTCTTGCACGGAGCAGCTGGTAGGTGTGAACCAGTGAACTTTTGGTTAGCAGCTGAATATTTTAACTACTACACCACCAGAGCTCCTTCCAGACGATGGCAGGCAGAAAAAAATTCCCAGGCTAACGTAATTTTTCTGAACCAGCCGATTATCACTGAAAACTGTAATGTGCCCATACTCGAACATAGCCTTCCTCCATCTAAGTTATTGGCTAAATATTTATAATACACCTCTCCCTTCCCTCCCCCCAACCCCCTACTCCCAATTCAAAACCAATGTGTACTTTCAGGCTACATTTTAATAGCCATAGTAAATAGGTCACATTCCCCAAAGGAACAATCTGTACAGAGGTGTGATAATGAGTGGTATGAGAAAACATCTTTTATTCCCTTTGGACCCGACCTGAATCACATCTTCTGTCATGGTTTTTATAGGTAGCATATTAATTCAGCAGGCCTCTCCCACTTTCTTCCCTCCATTACTCATTCATCTTCTACCAAAGTACAAGCAAAGATACCACTATCCACTTCTTTCATCCCAAAAAAATGTCTGAAAATCAACAAAAACTAAGAAAAGACTCCTAGCCAAGAAACAGACGCACTAAAGCGTGGCATTCTGTATCCTGATCATTACAAACCATGATGAAGGGTTGATTCAGCCAGTGATAGCCTGTGCACTCTTCATGCCCCTTACAGGGGCACAAACAGCTATTACAAGTCTCATCACTTCCTTCTCACACTGAGTTCCAACAATATTCTTGATCATCTTCATTCACTCAACTTTAAACACTGAAATGCTCCAAAGAGCCATGCACTTGTGCATGACACTGTTAAGCTGAAAAAATTAGGTCCCCCTCTCCTAAACCAAGTTGTTTGGGGCATGATCACAATGATCAGTTTGACTCTAAGTGCTGCTAGAAGCAAGCAGAACAGGAAGGTTTCAGAGATGAAAAAATGGTCTTAAAAAATTAAAATGAGACAATGTAAAATCCCAATACCTAAAGACCAACAAATTATCAAAAATAGTGAATTAACTGTGAAAGTGGTGATGAAGTAATCCCATTTCTGTGAGGGAAATTATTTTAAGGTCCAGAGGACAAACACAGTATGGGGTCATTAAAAACACCTCAGAATATTTCAAATATCTGTCCACTGTGCCTGTATCTTACCTAACTCACTCCCAAAAAGGCTCCAGAATCAGGTTCCCACCACATAAAGACTTCTAAAACATGTCATGTTGGTCTTTGGGGAAACTCCATCTCCTGAAATAGTCTTTAAAAATTACAATGAGCAAAACAAAGAGTACAATGATAAGTCACTTTCTCCTGTCTACTTTAATTTTTCTTTGATTTGCTCTTTGAGAATCAAGACAAAACAAAACCATAAGTCTCAGATTCCTGAATTAATCTGACCTCATCTCATGGCTAATGTGGCCAAGAGATGCTGCTTTTGTACAATCAAGACAAAAGAACTTTATGTCAGCAGGACTTCAGGGTTCTGATTCCACTGTAGTTATTGTAAAATATACTAATGGTAAGTTGGAGATTAGAGGAGGAGGCTGAAACCTCCATTACAAGGCAGCAAGACAGACAGCAGGACCCTAACTAGACTTTAAGGAACTGATTCTATTTTTTTTTTGGGGGGGGGGGGAAGAACCCACATAATTAAGTTTCACACTTACAAAACTATCACTCTGAATTCAGGAATAAGAGGCATTTGGTTGTAGATACAATTCCATCTGTAGATACTAACTTTAAATCTGGAGAGGAAAAACACTCATTGATTGCATTAGTATTATGGGTTGGAGTTTCTTAAGAGATTCCTAAATCCATCTATTATTTTTTGTTTGGATACAATTTACAGCTGTGGTATTAAGACTACCACAAACCCTGGCTCAGGTGTGGTTTTAGCTTCAGAAAGTCCACCGGTCATGTAGCTGGCTGTCACTGCTAAATCTGTTGCTTGCAGAGGCCTCAGAGCTCTGGGTTTGCCGAGTAGAGTCCTCACCATTTAAGCTCTTCCTACACACAGGACACGTGTCATGCTGAAACAGAAAGATGTCAGTCCCTGTGAATAGCCTGATCTGGGAAACTGGGGGTACAAAATGCTTAACAAGTTCTGAGACTTGGCACTTCAAAAATTATGACTTGGCTACTAGAAAAGCAAAAAAGGCATATATCCTGATACAGTGCATAGTAGGCTCCAAGGTGAAACATCAGGACCTCTTCCAACTAGAACTTTAAGTTCTAGATCAGTAACCTAACTATAGCTAACACATACTACCAAACAGAATTGACCAGAAACAATGACTTGGGATATGACAAGAGGGTAACTTCCCATCACCTGCCATATGGTCTACAGCAGGGGTCAGTAATCTTCTATAAAGAACAGAGAGTAAATATTTTAAGTTTTGTTGGCCACAGCATCCCTATCACAAAAATGCCAATGTAGCACAAAAACAGCCATAGACAATCCATAAACAAATCAGTATGGCTGTGTTCCAATAAAGGAACTCTGGTGGTTTAGTGGTTAAGATATTTGGCTGCTAACCGAAAGGTCTGTGGTTTGAGGCTACCAGCCACTCTGCAGAAGATGAGACAGTCTGCTTCTGTAAAGATTTACAGCCTTGGAAACCCAATGGGGGTTACCATCAGTCAGAACTGACTCAATAGCAGTGAGATTGGTATTCTTTTGGTGTTCCAGTAAGGACCTTGAGTGGTGCAAATGGTTTGAGCTTGGCTACTAACCGAAAGGTCCGTGGTAGAAACCCACTCAGCTGGGGCCACAGAAGAAAGGCTTGGTGATCTGCTTCTATAGAAATTACAGCCAAGAAAACCCAGTTCAGTTTTACTCTACTGTTGTCACATGGGGCCACCATGAATTGGAACTAACTCGATGGCAAAAGATTTGGTTTAAAGTGTGTTCCAATAAAACAAATTAAGGTGACAGATTTGGGCGATGGGTTGTAGTTTGCCAACCCCTGGTCTAGAGATAGAGAAGATTCAAACAGATAGTAGCCTTAAAAAACAATAATGGTGGTACTAGGAGTTAGCCATGGGCTTACGGGACTAAAATTGGATCTGATTGCTCTCCATGACCTGTTATCTGTACCCTTACTCTCAACTAGTCCCTCAGAAGGTGTGATTGGCACAGATGTATCCATCACAGATGACAGCTGACTACTCACCAGTTCTAACCACGGCACAATACAACTGCTATGAAAGAAGTGGTTGCAGGGTAACTGCCGGACCTCCTCTTCCACCGTATAATCTTCTTTGCATACTGGACACTCTAAACCCATATCTGTTGGAGGACAAAATGCCTTTTAAAGTAAATAAGAAAAAACAAAAACCCAATGTCTTTAATAGCCCAATGAATGCATAAAGACAAGACACAGAAGATGCAAGGTGCATCCAAGTAAAAGATAAAATGCACGAATTCTATTTCAAAATGATGGTTGGGGAGGAAGTGGTCATAGACAGGCATGTAAAAAGGAGGAATGATGACTGGGGCCTAGACAGGAACTATTTAAGGCCTACTTTTCAATTTAAAGAGTTGGAAAAAATAAATTGTAGCTTAAATTATTTTTTAAGTAAACCAGGAAAAACATTTTCCTAAATATTGTCTTCTCAAAGTTTCAACTTGGGAAATGCTATCAGCCTGTCAACCACAACCAAGGGACTTATCTCGTAATCTTAGTAGTTCCCGGAGTCTCAAGCTGCTTTTACCCTACTCTTTTCCACTATACTTGTCCTCTCTTAGCACGGTTGTTTCCCTGCACAAGTTGTTAATTAACAGCTGTACAGGAGATGGCGCTGCAGAACTGCAAAGCCAGGTTACAAGCATTGTTACTCCCAATGTAGTAGAGGGCCAAGCCTTCTCAAAGGAGTAGGCTTCCTGTCTCAATGCTTGTCACCTGACCTCCACCTAGACTGCTGCAACAGCCTCCTAAATCTCTCCTTCTGCCCTCTCCCCTTTCCAACCTATTTTACACACTGCCTCCCAACTAACAGTTCCTAAAGACCAGTTAAATTTCCTCATTCCTCCACTTGAGGACCTACAAAACATCCCTATTACCTAAAATATCCAGTCCTAACTTCTCTGCCACTTCCAAGATCTTCTATAATAAGGCCCTACCTTTCCTATCTAAGGAGCTCTGGTGGTATAGTGGATAAGACATACGGCTGCTAATGAGAAGGTCAGCAGTTCAAACCTACCAGGTGCTCCAGAGAAGATGAGGCAATCTACTTCTGTGAAGATTTACAGCCCTGGAAATCCAACTGGGATCAGTATGAGGCAGAATCAACTCGATGGCAGTGGGTTTACCTAGTCATACTTGCCCCCTAAAACCCAAACCCATTGCCATGGAGTAGATTTTAACTCATAGTAACCCCACAGGGCAGAGAAGAACTGTGCCATCAGGCATCCAAGGCTGTAATCTTTACAGACATAGATGCCTACATCTTTCTCCCTTGGAGTGGCTGGTAGGTTTGAACCACTAATTTGGTTTGTAGCACGGCACTTTAACCACTGCACCACAGGCACCTTTGTCATACCTCTCACTGCTCCTTAAACCAGATTCTATTTAAGGTGTAATACCACACTCAACACTCACGGCCATCAAGTCATTCCAACTCACAGCAACCCCTCCTTGGGTTTCCAAGGCGGTATCTCTACAGAAGTAGGTTGCCCAGTCTTCCTTCTGAGGAGTGGCTGGTGGGTTTGTACTGCCAGCCTTTTGGTTAGCAGTCAAATGTCTTAAGCACCACGCCACCAGAGCTCCCAATAAGGTCTCCAATTTAAGATGTCCTTATATCAAACTCAGATACCATGTCCATGCTGATATTCTGGTTCATATTTTGCCTGAACCAGCATGATCTCTCCTAAGACAGCCCATCTTGTCTTTAAATCTTGTTGGGCAAGAAACTTCCAGTCCAAAATAATGTCCCTTAGCAGTAAATTCTTCAGTGTTTATAAATGAGCTCATACCTATGTCTGATGTACCCAAGCATACCTGGCACATGGTAAATGTGCAACAAATTCCCAACCTCCTATTTTTTGCTCCTCCCTGTCCTCTACAGTCAGTATGACCTTCTCAAGACCATTTCTTAGACTGTTGCCTAACTGTCTGATAAATTTTGCTTCCCCTAATTAATGTCTTACTTGTATTTATCCTTTTTATTTCCAATGGTACCTAGAAAAGAAAAACAGTATCTACCTAAGAAATAGACTAAGCCAATGAATGGGTAGGTACCTTCTATATTTGGCAACCAGGTAGCAATTTTAGGGTAGATATCTTCACTTGTAGATCCTTATATAGGAAGGTGCAGGGACTTTGAATGGAAATCAGAAGGTGACAGAAGATGAGAGAATAAGTTTGCAAATGAACCTACCAACTTGTTCCTGAGTTACTGTCACTGTTGGAAGAGATGTGATTTTTTCCTTATCAGCTGGGGGAGGGCCTGTGTTTTCCAGCTGTCCTAAAAGCTACCAAAAAAAAAAAAAAACCACAGCAGTTAATGATGATGAAGAATAAGACAAATTAGCAGATACGTCAATAACCCTGAGGAGGGAGCTAGTCTAACTGAGAACAAACAAAGGCAGATGTTAGAAGTGTTACTCTTACTTATGCAAGGCTCTGAGAGGCTTGGGTATCCCCTTTCCTGCTGTCAGAAAACTATTAATTGCTTTACAATTTCAGAATGACATCAATAAAAGCCTACAGACAGATGCATCATTGTAAGGCCCACCTTTAGACATAAGCAACTTCAGTGGCAGCATAGGGTTTGTGATGTCATGAATAAAACTACAGCTTAATAAAAAGTAACACTAAACTGGTCCAAAAACTTCTCTCTGCTGGAAGGAAAAAAAGGATGGGAGTTTGAAAACAGCGTAAGGTAAAGCAAAAAAATAGGTAAATTTCTGCCTGTAAGACAGATACAAATGACATGCTTTCTGTTCTCAGCAACACATAGGGAAATGAAAAAAATAATCAAATTAAAATAAACATAAATAAGTAGAAGAAGTTATACATGACACAGAAGTATCCTTTACTTTGCCTGCTTACTTTTTTTCTCTGCTTCCTTTCCCTAGTTTGCTCTATCCAACAGAAATGCCTCCTTCAACATGTGAGCAGACCATTGTTTTTCATGGTGTACTTGTTAATAGGATCCTCAAAGAACTGAGCAAGAGGCCAAAAATACATTATACAGTTTGTCACAGAAAAAGTCTTCTTTTCCTAGAGATGAAATTATCTTCTAGAAAGCCCCTAGAACCTAAAAGGCACATGGATGCTGAGCTAAACATCCAAACCACATATCCCTTTAGTAAAATAGAAACCATAAGCTCAAATTACTAGAGAAAGCAGAGTGACAACCATTTCAGAAAGCAAGCAGGAAACCTGTGAACTGACTATGAGACACACTGTAAAGACACCCTCAAAGGGCAGTTCCTCACCTGGGTTACAATTGCATCAAGCTCTGTCTGACCCCAGGCATAGTCCTCAGGGTTGGAATGCAGCATCCCATACCTATACATGAGATGTGACAGCATTAGACAGAGTGATAAGGTTCAGCCTTATACCACAGAAAAAACTGGCAAAGGGAGCCTGTTCTCTCTCACAGCTGCAAAGTAACAAGTCCTCTAGAATCAAGTGGCAAAAAATTTCTCTATATTTACAAGTTCAAGCAGACTATCCAGAGATAATCTCTCATTCTCTCAGATTTTTCACTTTACTGAAAGGAACATAAAGTTATCAAAAGTATCACATGACATCCCAGAGTGAAGAGTGACTCATTGTTAGTTAATTAAACTGTCTTTTCTGTGCCCCCTTAACATTAAACATAGATGGAACTACTTTTTTTTTTTTTTAGGATTTGGGTGAAGATTTACAGAGTAAATTCACTTTTCATACA
>NW_006921597.1:764879-776091 GCF_000298275.1 Orycteropus afer afer | reverse complement strand
TGGCTGTGACCAAGCAATGACCATAACCTTGCCCCTTGTCAGCTCTACTATACACCTGGGAATTCTGATCATTCACATGAACTTATAGGCCCATTGTCTACCAACCCTATATATGATCTTGGATACACTCAGATGGAACTACTTTTTAAGGAGTTTTCCCTTTATGACTAGTCAAAATTTCCAGCAGACTTCCCTCATTCTAAGAGGCTGTCTGTGGTCCTGGACAATAAGGAGCTTTCAGGTAGAGAAGCAGCCATAGTAGTCTCTCTGAATCACAAGTTAGAACTACTACTACAAAAGGAACTTGGCAGCACATCTCTGTGGAACTGCTGGTGTACTACCCTGAATGACAGGAGTCCAGATGGTTTGGCTGGAACATGTTTTCAGAAACCACAGGTTGGAAAATAGGGTAACTGTGTGGAAGGACTGAGGTCCCTCTGAGCAAAAAATAAAAAAAAAAAACCTTCTAGGGCAGAGTCAGTAGTGGTAAGTAATTAATCTAGACAAGAGAAAACTCCATCAGGAACCCCTACTATATCTAAGTGTCTGTGATACTGAATTATAGCCTTGTTTCTTTTAGCATACCACCTTACTTTGGAAAAAGGAAACTGGTAATGCCTAAGGCATTTGACTGCTACCCAGAAGGTTGGTGGTTCAAACCCACCAGTAACTCGGTGGAAGGAAGATGGGGCAATCTACTTCCCCAAAGATTTACTGCCTCAGAAACCCAATGGGGGTCGCTATGAGTCGGAATCAATTCGATGGCAGTGGGATTTTTGGTTCTTTACTCCTCACTTATCAACCACCTCATTATCAGATATTTCATGTTTACGGCAATAGTAAAAATCTACTATTCAACTCTTTTGAGCATTAAAGACACACCTGGTAGTAAAAGATGCTGAGGTTCCTGACAGGGTCTCTGACCAGTAGACCCCATGTGCACATCTCCCAGGAGGGGAGAGGGGGTATGGTCTCCTGGATTCCTTAAGTGCCAGGCAGAACAGAGGGGGAGCTGAAGTAGGGCCTATGGGGATAGGATGCTACCCAATGGGTTCTGGGTGCCTATAGTGGACTGAGGCTAGGGGAGTGGCAGCCAGTATCCTAAAGGTGGGCTGACCTCAGGGATGAGGTGGGCTGTGGTCAGAAGGAACCCTGAGATGGGGCACTCAGATGCCCAGGGCCCACAGGACCCCATGTCAGCTAACCAGCACGTGTGTGACCCCTCACACTTCCTCGATGGCCCCTCCTGGGCAAGCACAGGTAAGGGTAGGACAGACAACCTAGGTGGGAGTGGGGTCAGCAGGTGAGTAGCCAGCAGCAGCTACAATTTGAGTTCAAGAGCAGAGGCCAGGCCTAACCATCACAGCCTCAGAGGAAGCTCTGGATTGTCAACTCTTATGGGAACATGGAGGCAGGGGGGACAGGGCTGCCAAGGGAAAGCCAGGGATGATCAGGTGAGGGGCCAGCAGAGGACCCAGTGGGCAATGTGTACCCACCTCCCCTGTGGCACCCAGGCCCTCCTGCTTATAGAGAGCCCCCTGCCCACCAAAAAGCCAACAAAGGTACTCTGAAGTCATTAAAAGGATGAACCAGGGCTACCCATTCTAAAAGTATAGTGAGGGCAGGAAAGGGAGGGGATCCCAGGGATGAGGATGGGGCTGGCACTTGGGCCACTTGGGTACCTGGAAGACTGAGCAGCCCTCCTCTGTGGGCAGCGGTGGGGGCTAAGCTCTCATGAAGCAATAGGGGAGGGAAGAGACAGGGCTGGCAGGTGACCTCAGCAGGGGCCCAGTGGGACATTCACAGAACAAGTGAGGGGATGTGGTAATGTGGTTAACCTCCATTTTTGCATATTGTTGGTTTTCACATAATGACCTGGGTTTTGGAACCTAACGATGTCGACAAGTGAGGAGTTGGTGTAATTTGTTTTCAATTTCAGAAATTTTAAGAAGTAAAATTTTCCCATATAGTCTAGAGGAGAAACCCACAAATTAGATACCAAGACTGGCAGGGACCATCTCATTCTTGAATACAACACAACCTTCAGACCAGACATATTCAGTGCCCAGACATCCTAGGGGACTAGGAGGACCCTCCCAAGCCTGTATAATAAATAATAAGTTCTGATGAAAATTTAGGTCTCAGCAAATAAGGTTAGTCAAACAGACTGCCAGTCACATCTACATACTCACCTTTACAGCTCTTCATATCTGAGCAGATACCAAAAGAAACTACAGCACCAAAAATGATGCTACTACAACAAAGGGAGTCAGAAAGCACTTAGCTACTTACCAGGACAAAGGGTGTGGGGATCTAGGAATTGCAGAATTTGCAAAGAATCCTGCAAAGAGCTGTTGTATTATTCTGTAGGAGGAGAAAAAAAATAGGTAAGACAACAGATGAGTGAAAGTACTCATGTCCACCCAATCACCAATTCCATTCCCAAACCACAAGAGCTTTTCACTGCCTATTACACAAGATGGGAGCTGTGGTAGCGTAGTGCCTAAGGCACTTGACTGCTAACCAGAAGGCTGGCGGTTTAAACCCACCAGCCACTCCTCAGAAGGAAAGTTGGGCAATCTACTTCTGCAGTGATACTGCCTCGGAAATCCAAGGAGGGGTCACTATGAGTCAGGTCCAACTCGATGGCACATAACAACAACAACAATTACACAAGATATAGCACCAGAAAGAAGTCAGCTACCTGGAGGCATGCTATTTTGTTCTTGTGGCTATCCTCCAGAGTTATTCTATCTTATTATTATCTCATGGATTAATAGATTTTTGTGAATTAGGCTGGAAAAAGATCTGATGATATGGTATAATTTTCAAACTAAGTTCCTTAGATTCCTGGCACCAATATGAGGAAAGGCTGAGAAGGATGCAGAGCCAGTGGGGTTCTAGGCTAACCTCTCTTTAACACGAGTAATTCCATTTTTGTGGGTTTCTGTATTTAAAGGGTTCTCTTTTTTTAAGTTTGAAGGTAATTTTATTTTACAACATATATCACTGAACTCTGGTGATACAGTGATTAAGCACTTGGCTGCTAACTGAAAGTTCAAACCTACTAGTTGCTGCGTAGGAGAAAGAAGTGGCAGTCTGCTTCTGTAAAAATTACAGTCTTGGAAACCCTGTGGGGCAGTTCTATTCTATCCTATAGGGTTGCTATGAGTCAGAGTCAATATAACAGCAATGGGTTTTTTCTTTTTTTTTTTAATATTAGCTCTCAAGGGGTGTTTCAAATATTTCCAGCATAAATACACATGCCAAGCATGTCATTCTGAAATTTAAAATGGCACCTCTGTCCAGTCCTTTATCCTAATGAGTTTATCTTTATTACCCAAAGAACTACTGAGATGCTATCTCAGCAAAACAAAAAACCTGAAGTTACTGTACCCTAGATCTACTGTTCTCTGAATGATATACACTTTTAACCTCCTGGTTCTTACTTTATTTATACAGTCAATCAATATAACAATGGCAGTAGCCAATATTAAATGCTCCCTGCTACTAAAGTTCAACAATAGCTAACTACACTATGCCTTCCATGGTTGCTTTAAAATGTGTTCACAAATTATTTGATATTTCTCCCTTGAGTGTGGACTAGGCTAAGTAACTCATTTCTTAAGGAGTAAAATATGGCAGAAGCAATCACTGATGACTTCTGAGATTAAGTCACAATAAAGCACTGTGGCTTCCTCCTCGCTTGCTCTCTCTCTCTCTCAGTTCACATGCTCAGGGAAAGTGCCTTGTCAACCAGCCCTTTGGAAAGACCCACATGATGAGGAACTGAGACCTCCTACCAATAATCAGCACTTGCTAGTATGTAAGTAAGCCCAAGTCAAACCTTCAGATGACTGCAGCAATATCCAACATCTTGACGGTAGACTCATGAAACCCTGAGCCAAACCACCCAGCTAAAGCTGCTCCTGAATTCCTGACCCACTGAACTTATGAGATAATAAATGTTGGTTATTTTAAGCCACTAAGCTCTGGAGTCATTTGTTTTACAGCAATAGAAAACTAATACAAATTTTGATACCTAGAAGTAGGGGATACCATAACAAAAAACTAAAATGTAGGAATAGAACCCAGCAGTGGACAGAAGCTGGAAGGGCTCTAAGGAGAGTGTTGGTGAAAGTTTGAACACCCTTAAAGAAAGAGCAGAAGCAGGATAGGCTTTGAGGAAATTACAGGCAAGCACTAAAGGGAAAATGAGGAAAACCTGATTGGAAACCAGAAGAAAAAATTTCTTGGTTCTGTAGCAGCATAGAGTTTAGCAGCACTGTTGTCTGCCATAACACGGAAACTAGTAATTGTGGTAATCTAGCTAATGAGACTTCCAGTCGAGTGTTGAAGATGCCTCCTGGCTTCTTCTTACTGCTTATATAAAATGAGAGAGGAGAGGGGATAAACTAAAGGAAGGACAGTTAAACAAAAAGGAATTAGGACTGAACAATCTGAAAATTTCCAGTCTCTTCAGATAGTAAATAATACTAAAATTAAGAAATGGCTCCTGAGCAAAGATCAAATCCAGGGCACTGCCAAAAGAACATGGCTTAAGATGAAGCCAAGAGAGTGCTATAAAATTCTTTGTTAAAATCTCATAAAGATCTAAGATAGTACCTCAAAGAATCATTCATCTTAAGAACTGGATTTCTAAGAAGATTAAGGATGTCATCTTCAGCAATCCCTACAGAAGCCCAAGGTAAAGAAGAGCTTCTTTAGAAGAGATTTGTAGGTGTGGCTTTTGGCTAATGGCATGAGCCCCAGTAAGATGAACAGAAGAGCCAAAGTTTTTTTTAAAAGAAATACTGCCATCTTAGGCTTAAAGTGACAGAGAACACAAAACAAAAAGAGGCCTCTGGGCCCTCAAAATTCTACTAGCAAGAAGGCTGAGAAAGCTATGCAGTTGCAAATATGGATGATTTTTCATGGAAAAGAAAGGATGACTCAGAGGGTAGAATCAAGAGCCCAGGAGGAAGAAATATGAACCACAGAGACTCAATTCTGGGGAGGAATAGCACTAAGTCTTAGTCAAGGAACTTTAAACATCCAAAATGTTATGAATTAGTAATGACTCCTTTTAAGGAGCCCTGGTAGCACACTGGTCAAGTGCCCAGCTGCTAAATAAAAGGTCAGTTCCACAAGAGAAAAATACTACTATCTGCTTCCATAAAGATTTACAGCTTTGGAAACCCTGTGGGGCAGTTCTACTCTGTCCTACAGGGTCACTATGAGTAGGCACTGACTCAATAGCGAGTTTTTTAAACAACTCCTTTGTGCCTCCCCTTACCCCCTTTTTTGAATAGGAATATTTATACCACTTATCCTGTGCTCTCCCACTACTGTATAGTATGTAAAAGGCAGATGACTTGTCTCTTTAGGTTACGTATCTTCAGACCAAAAGGAATTGTACTTGAGAAGTAGTACATAAAGAATTACACCCAAAGAGTCTCATCTACAACATGGACCTAATTTAGATGATAACCACCTAGATTTCAAGCCAATGGTACAAAGGGATGAGACTTTGGGGGGATCTTGGGAGAAGGTGAATGTATTTTGCATGTGAGAAATGTAAGTAATTTGTGGTCAGAGGAAAAACTGTGGTGGTTATAAAATATGTTCTCAGATTCCTTGATAATTCTCCCTTCAAGAGGTGGAACTGAATCAGCCCCATCCCCCAAATTGGAGTGGACTTAAGAATAAAACATGGCAGAAATGATAGCTGTGACTTCCAAGACAAGAATATAAAAGACATTATAGTTTCTTTCCTTCTTCATCTCCCTCTCTTAGATCATTTGCTCTGGGGGAAACCAGCTGTCACATTGTGGGGACACAAGGAGCCCTATGGAGAGGCCCACATGGTGAGAACTGAGGCCTCCTGCCAACAACCATGTGAGCGAGTCATCTTAGCAGCAGACCCTGCAGTCCCAGTCAAATCATCAGATGACTGTAGCCACAGCTCACCTTATGAGACCCTGTGCCAGAACCACCCAGCTAAGCTGTTCTCAAATTCCTGACACTCAGAAACTAAGAGATACTAACTGCTGTTTTCAGCTGCTAAATCCTGGGGGTGATTTGTTACACAGCAACAGATTACTAATATACTTCCCTTGCTTGTTAGTGACTGGAAGAGTATCACATACTTTGATTGACAAATAAGTAAATGGTAATGATCAAGTTTGAAAGACAGCCTTGTTCTTTAGAGCCCTACAGTTGACCACATACAAATGCTTGGCATTGCTAGGCACACCTTACCAGCTATTGATTTCTCTTTCTTGGCTGCTTACTCTTCTGAAAGTCAGATGTTGGCTCCATGTCTTTGCAGCAGTGACAGAAGACAGACTGCTCAGGGTGACTCCAATAATAGCATAAGCTGTTGTTAGGGCCTTATTGTCAGTTGATACGTACAATATTCCCATTCAATTTTTTGTTTGTTTGGTTAAAAAGATTAAATTTTTTCTTGTAATAGGTAATAATTAAAAAGAAAAAACAACGCACTGCCATCGAGCTGACTGCAACTCATAGTGACCCTTTAGTACAGAGTAGAACTGCCCCCATAGGGTTTCCAAGTCTGTAAAGCTTTACAGAAACAAACTGCATCTTTCTCTTGCACAGCGGCTGGTGGGTTCAAACTACTTACCTATTGGTTAACAGCCAAATGCTTTAGCCACTACACAACCAGAGCTCCTAGATACTAATAGATAGCTGAAATGTGGATACGTATGTATGTGGGGTGTAAATATTTCATTTTAGCAACCCATAGAAGAAAAGAAAAAAAATTACGGGTTCTGATTGTTATTGTTGTTATGTGCCGTCGCGTCAGACCCGACTCATAGCGACCCCTCCTTGGGTTTCTGAGACAGTGTCACTATGGAAGTAGATTGCCCAACCTTCCTTCCTAGGAGTGGCTGGTGGGTTTGAACCTCCAGCCTTCTGGTTAGCAGTCACGTGCCTTAGGCACTATGCTACCAGAGCTCCTACAGATTCTGAAGGGGAAGTCAAATACAAAGACCAGATAAGAGCCTTCCCTTACTTCCCAGACCTGCACTCTTTAAGTTTTCTGTCTACCTGTCGGGGTGCTCCTTCCAGTCTCCTTTGCTTATTCCTCCTTATCTTCCAAATGTCTCACCAGGGCACAATTTGTTAATCTCTTGTATTTTTATTTTTACTCTTTTGGTAATTGCATCCAGTTTTGCAATTTTAAATAACATGTATAGGCCACAAAGACCCCTGGTGGCAAAGAGTTAAAGCACTCAGCTGTTAATTCAAAGGTTGGTGGTTAGAACCCACCCAGCGGCTCCACAGGAGAAAGACCAGCCAAGAATACCCTATGGGGCAATTCACTCTGTCATATGAAATCACTCTTGAGTTGAAATCAACTCAATGGCATCTAACAATAACATACAGGCTACAACTTCTAAATTTCATCTCCAGAAAAGACCTCTACCTACACATGTCCACTTGAACGTATACTCAAAAACCAAATCCACTGCCATCAAGTCAATTCTGACTCATAGCAACCTTACAGGACAGAGTAGAACTGCCTCACAGAGTTTCCAGGGTTGTAAATCTTTATGGAAGGAGACTGTCTCTTCTTTCCCCCATGGAAATGCTGGTGGATTCAGATCACCAACCTTTCAGTTAGCAGCCAAATGCTTTAACTGCTGTGCCACCAGATTGTTATTATTATTACACCTGACATTTAGTATGTCCAAAACTGAGCTCTTAAAACTTTTCCCTCAAAACTGTTCCTCCTAGTGTTCCCTATCTTAGCTAATGGTAGCTCTATTTTTCTAGTTGCTCAGGCCTGAAAACTTAGGTGTCATCCTTAACTCATCTTTCTGTTACATCTCCTATATCCAATGTGTCAGAAAATCCTATCATGTCCATTTTCAAACTATGTCTAGAATCCAACCATTTTTCACTACTCTCATCTAAGCCACCAACATCTCTAGCTTGAAATAATGTTAACAGCCTCTTAAATCTTATCTCTGCTTCTGCATTTGCCCCCACTCCTTGAAGCTTCCTATTCTATTCTCCACACAGCAATGGTCATTTTAAGACATAAATCCTTCCACTGGATTTCCATTACAATCAGAATAAAGGTCATTACAACAGTCTACATGATCTGATACCTACCTCCCTACCCTAATCTTCAACAACTTCTCTGATTTCATTTCTGATTATTCTTCTTCTCACATACTCTTCTCCTTGCTAGTACATTCCCAGTTCATTCCCTCACTTCTAATATGTCCTTACTTAAACATCTTCTCAACCAAGCTAGTGAGAATGCAGGGGACTCTGGAAATGTCCCAGGGCAGGCTGATAAGACCAGGGGTGGGGGCAAAACATGGGACAGGCCCACGGCCACCACCAACACCATCACACTCTTAAGCTTGGGCAGTAAGCCAGAGGTAAGTCATTAAACAGCCAAAGGACTAGAAACGCTGGGAAGGAAGAAAACCGGTCTGGCCTCTGTGTGTGGAGCAGGGAGAGCAGGTGCGACGGGCACTAACCTAGCCAAGATCCCTTTGGCCTCTCAGCTTCCCTGGCCCCTCTCCCCCTAACTGGGATTCAGGGATGTTCTTCAGGTTCCAGTCCCTCCAAAAAAAGATCTTAAAACTCTTACAGCCTGAGACGTCTAGACCTTAGGAAGAATTTTTATTTGCGTTAATCAAAAATATTTCAGAATGCTATATGAGGGATCTATCAAGCTGACACCAGCCCTTAACCTGAGATTAACACCTCAGGCTAGAGATGATCAAGTACACCAGGTTCTTGTTCATACTTCTCCACCTACGTAGGTCCAGGGCAGACACTGCTAATTGATCACCATGTTTCCCACCAAGCCACCCACTCCCCACTGCCATTCAGCACCTGAGCAGCCATGACCAATTCACTAACAAGCACCAGCAATGAAGTCCATTCACCATCCTGCCTCAGGGGACACTGCCTGCTGGCCTCAATCACCCACCCAACCAGCCCTCCTTTGCCTGACGGCCAGCTCCTCCCCTCACCCTTAACTTGTAGGCTGCAGGTACAAAGTCTCAGATTTTCCCATGTGACGTTATTAAAATTCAATTAAGCCCAGACAACACTCTCCATTGTTCCTATTCTAGATGCCTGCTATAAGCCCTACAACCAACTTTGGATTAAAGTTATTTATATCTGCATCTTATAGGAAAGACTGTGTCTGGTTTATCTTCCAGTTGCCCAGAGTGCCTTGCTCAGAGTAAGCCTGCAGCAGATGTTGACAGAATAGCCCAAAATTGGCAGAATTGTGAATGCACCAAGAAACGCACCAGAGTATTATTAACATGGTGAAACAAAACAAACAAACAACCTAAACCCATCTCTTCTCTCTCCTCTCAGTGTGCCAGAATTGACTTTCTGTTGCTCTGGGCATGAGCCACAGTTTTGTTTTTTTTAAATTGTGATTTAGGTGAAAGTTTACAAAGCAAATTCATCTTCCATAAAGCAGTTCACATATACTTTGTCTCATGACATTGACTATAATTCCCCACAATGCAACAGCTCTCTTCCCACTTCCTCCCCATAGTTAACTCTTCCCTGTGTCCTTTCCTCCCATGCACTCCTGCCCCTCAAGCTGTCTCCCTGTCCATACACAGCCCTTCTGTTCTCCCATGATTGTTCTCTCCAAGGAGTGTATCTACCAAATGTAAATATTCAGCTCATATGCCTGTCTTTTATTTGGCTGGAAGCCACAGGTATGGGTTCAATTCCAGACCTGAAAGGCAGTTAAGGGCCATAGTCTCAGTGGTTCCATCAGGCTCTATCAGACCCGCAAACCTGGTCTCCCCCCCCCCCTTTTTTTTATAATGATTTTGAGTTTTGTTCCACATTACTTCCCCACTCCATCCAGGATCTCCTACACAGATCCCCCCCTCCAAGTGGTTGACAGTGGTAGCCGGTCACCATCTAGTTCTTCTGCTCTCATAGTCGTATAGGCTGAGGATCGCATAGTGTACCAGTCCCTTGGACTAATGGCTTCCATGCATCTTTAGTTTTCTTCATTCTTCTTTGCTCTGGATGAGGAGAGAACCATCATTGCATCTAGATGGCTACTTGCAAGCTTTTAAGATCCTAGTCACTACTCGCCAAAATAGGATGTGGAACAATGTTTTTGTGCAGTAAGGTATGCCAATTGAGTTTGATGTCCACTGTGACCATGGTCCCGAACTCACAGATCCAACTACTTGCTCCCTCTGGGTGGCTGGCTATGGCCAAGAAGTGATTACAACCTTGTCCTTGTCACCTCTACTATGTACCTGGAAATTCTTGCAGAACATACAAATATACTTATAGAAACATTGTCTGCCAACCCTATCTATGGTCATGGGCACATTCTCCCCTGCATAGACATACCTAATAGTTCACCCTGTCCACCCATCTATCCACCCATATATCAATGTTTGCCATCACTGACAACGCAGTATTGCATGTGCAAAAAGGTTCATCTTTGTTGTCTGTATCTCCCATGCACCTCTGTCTTCCTCTTCCTCAATGCCACCATATTGATCACTCACATTTGGTACACTGATGGGCCATATTTTTGGTCCTGGGAGATACAAACAGTGAAGCACTGAGCTGCTAACCTAAAGGTTGGTAGTTTGAGTTCACCCAGAGGCACCTTGGAAGAAAGGCCTGGTGATCTACTTCCAAAAAAATCAGCCACTGATGCCTGACTACCACCCTCAACCACTTGGAAGGGGATCTATGTAGGGATCCTGGATACAGTGGGACAACAATGTGGAATAAAACTCAAAATCATAACAAAAAAAAAAGGGACCAGGTTTGCTGGTCTGATAGAGCCTGGTGGAACCACTGAGACTATGGCCCCTAGCTGCCCTTCTGGTCTGCAATTGAACCTACTCCTGTGGCTTCCAACCAAACAAAAGATAGACATATGAGTTGAACATTTACATTAGATAGATACACTCCTTGAAGAGAACAATCATGGGAGAAAGAAGGGCTGTTTATGCACAGGGAGACAGCTCAGGGGGCAGGAGTGCATGGGAAGAAAGGACACAGGGAAGAGGTAACTATGGGGAGGAAGTGGGAGTGGAGCTGTTGCATTATGGGAGACTGCAGTCAATGTCATGAGACAAAGTGTATGTGAGCTGCTGTATGGAAAGTGAATTTGCTCTGTAAACTTTCACCCAAATCACAATAAAACTGAAAGAAA
>NW_006921597.1:757933-761577 GCF_000298275.1 Orycteropus afer afer | reverse complement strand
CATGTGAGGCTGCCTTGAATCAGAATATATTCCACAGTCACTGGTTTGTTTTTTCATTTGTTTGTTTTTATATCGTCTTTAGTTGGTGGGAGCATAGTTGGAAATTTTCCTTCTTCCTTCTTTTTAATGTACTTTGTCAATTTTCCATCAAGGGCAATCATTATTTCACAATGAAAACAATTATTTTACAATAAAGCCTTTTCAAAATTTAAAAAAAAACTTCTCAATAAATCTCTGCTGACTACTCTTTTTGAAACTACACTCCCACAGACATACTCCCTATGTCTTCCCTGCCTTTTTTCCCCCATAGCATTTACTACTGCCTAACAAGCCATTTATTTAACTTATTTTGCTTGTCTTTCTCCATTAGTACTTAAGGCCTACGAGGGCAAATACCTTTTACTGTTTCGTTCACTTTTTACTGTTTTGTACTATGTGCCCAAATCTAGAATAGCACCTGGCACACAGTGATACACAGTATTTGTTGAATGAATTAGAGGCCCTCAATAGTAAGATGTACACTGAAAATATGAACAATTTATTAAGATAAACAAAATATCACACCACAAACTAAAGTATGATGTTATTTCAACTATATGGATATAAGTAACATAGGAAGAAGCCATGGTGGTGCAAACCGTTAAACACTCAGCTGCCAGCCACACAGTGGCTTTGTGAGAGAAAGACCTGGTAACCTGCTTCTGTAAAGATCACAGCTAAGAAAACCCTATGGATTATATGGAACAAAGAAATCGATACCACAAAAAAGCACATAACAAAATGACAGCAACAAATCCACACTTGTCGATTATTACCTATCTGGAAAGGGACTAATCCGTAAGATGTATAGAAAACTCCAATGCCTCAACAGCAAAGGGATTAACAATCCAATTGAAAAATGGGCAGAAGACATGAACAGACACACCTCACCGAGGATGATATTCAGGAGGCCAGCAAATACATGAAGAGATGCTCACAATCACTGGCCATCAGAGAGATGCAAATCAAAACAACGATGAGATACCGTCTCACCCCAGCACTGATGGCAAGGTTCAATGAGACAGAAGATAACAAATGTTGGCAGGGATGTGGAGAGAATGGGACTCTCATACACTGCTGGTGGGACTGTGAAGTGATACAAGCACTGTGGAAAGCAGTATGGCTGTTCCTTAGAAAGTTGGAACTGGAGATACCATCTGAGCCAGCAATCCATTACTGTATATATCCTAGAGAGTGAGAGGCGGGACAGGAACAGATATATGCACACCCATGTTCATCACAGCACTGTCTGCAGTGGCAAGAGGATGGAGGCAACCTACGTGCCCATCGACAGAGCAGTGGATGACCAAGCTGTGGTGCAGACACATAATGGAGTGCTGTGCAGCACTGAGGAGTGATGTGGAGTCTGCAAAGCACTGCACGGCGGGAAGGACTTGGGGGACATTGTGCTGAGTGAAATAAGTCAATCACAGAAGGACAAATATAGTGTTAGTTCATTGTTGTGGAGGGTCAAGGAAAGGTTTATATATGGAGGGAAACTTACTTTGTTGGTTGTCAGGGGTGGGAGGGGAAGGGAGTGAACACTGCAAAAAAAAAAAAGCACTGACCTATGTCACTTTAGTTTTGTGTATTTCACTGTACATAAATTATATTTCAATAAAATGCATTTAAAAAAAGAAAGAAAATCCTATGGGACAGTTTTATTCTGTGCCATGGGCCCTATGAGTTGAAATTGACATGTACGTATACAAAAAGGTCTTTAAGACGCATCAAGGATTAACTGGGTAGTGCTGTCTTTTTAATCTATGCCTATACACACACACACACATATACATATATGTGTACAGATATAAGGAGGAAGTGGGAAGAGAACTGTTACACTGTGGGGAATTGTAGAAAATGTCATGAAACAAAATATGTATGAACTGCTGTATGGAAAATGATTTTGCTCTGTAAACTTTCATCCAAATTGGAAAAAAAAAAGAAAAAAAAAAAAAAAGAAAATTATGGTCCCGGAACCTAGGATTAAGTTCAGGGGAATGCAGTCTTTAGGTAGGAAGCCACCTTATAAGTAATGTACCCTACAATGCTGTTCAGAGATAGCTTACTAAGATCAAAGGACCTTTCTTGATATCACCAAGAAGAAGGCTTAAATCACTGGGCTGAAATGTAAAACAAAATAGAAATCAAGTGTTAAAAGAGTATAGCACCTAGTTCTACAATAAAAAAACACACACACCCAAAAAAAGGCTGCAGCAGTTGATACTACTTAGGTACAGATAAAAATATCATGGGATTAGTTTTCTTGGTTCAAGAGTTTGTGATGGTAGTTTCATGGGCCTGTCCAGTCAATTGGCCTAGTATTATTTCAGAAGTTTTTGCTCTTCCTCCTAGTTCAGTTGCCTGAGGGTCTTAAAAGCTTATTAGCAGCCTTCCAAGATTCAATAATTGGTCTCTATGTGCTTGGAGCACCAGAGAAAGGAGGAGACCCAGGAATCATAGAAGGAAATAGTCAGCAGCTCTAACCGCCTCTGTGAACTACTACTCCCTCTGTTGCCACAACAGCAGAAGAAATGGATGGTGCTCAGCTACCATTACTGAGCATTTTGACTGGGACCCATTAGATGGATCTTGATCAAAAGGAAGAAATTTGTGCAATGAAACTTCAAATTCTTATTGAAAACCAGAATTATTAAACACACTGAGACTGGCCTACAATCTACTGCCTAGAAAAAACCTTTTGAACCTTGAGCCAAAACTGTTTCATGAAGTCATCTTTAAACTAAACAACAATTTAGCTCAATAAATAATATCTGCCTTGAGTACTGTGCCCTATTGAAGAATTATCTATACGAGACTGAAATGACAACAGGAACTCTAAACCCAGATTAGAACTTTAAGGGGTAGGAGTATAAGTTAACATTGGCAAAACAACAGAGGCAGAGACAGTGAGAATGGTGACACAATGTGAACTATGTAACCATCATCAATGAACTACACATGTAAAAACTGTTGAACAGGTGCATGTTTTGTTGTGTATACTTTCACCAAAAAAATAAAAATTTTAAAAAATGTCAAGGACCAAAAAACGTATAGCACACTAAAATAAAGACTGGTCTTAACTGTAATAAAAGCGTAAATTAATGGGTAGTAATATCTATAGCATCTGAAACTATGAATGCATTAGTGTTGATCTAGTATGGACAGAGAAAAAAAAATGACAAATACAAGTATTTTAACATCTTAAAAAACACTCTTGATGGTGAAATGTGGATAATTCTTTAAGCTTTATCACAACCTAAATGAAGTCTCTTCTAAAGGCCACATGATTTCCTTTGTTGATTCTATATACACCAAGCAATCATCTGATTTCTTGATATCTGGGAAATTCAGAGATGGCATACACTAACATGCAGAAATGAGATTTCTAGTCACTGAAATAGAATATTCCCAGTGTAAATTAATAAATTGTTTATATGGCATAGGTCATACTCAAGATTAGATAAGATGAGCCAGTCTATTGAGAATTTGATTACACCTGGATAAGGTAACCCACCAGCCACTCCTCGGAAGGAAGGTTGGGCAATCCTACTTCCATAGTGATACTGCCTCGGAAACCCAAGGAGGGGTCGCTATGAGTCGGG
>NW_006921597.1:740087-757568 GCF_000298275.1 Orycteropus afer afer | reverse complement strand
GTGGCAGTCTGCTTCTATAAAGATTTATAGATTTAGAAACCCTATGGGGCAGTTCTACTCTGTCCTGTAGAGTCACTATGAGTCAGAATTCGGCAGTAGAAGAAACACACTAATAATCCTACAAAGGCTAATCTCTGACTCCTGATTTCTTAAAAACAAAGTAACTACTCTGTCTACAGTGGGATGAATAGGAGCCTGAGATGTAGTCAATGGAAACCACCAGCTGAAAGCCTGACAAGCAAAATAAAAAGTTTTATACTATTTTACAAATCAATCTGACGAACTTTTATCAGGAAGTCACCAAAAATTTTTTAAAGTTTTAAAAACTGTAAAATACAAAATTATAAGTGTTATGAAAATATAGGATAACATTATAATGACAACTATTCTAAAGTGATGGATTATATCTCAACATAAAGAAAACAAAATTCCTCACAACTGGACCAATGAGCAGCATCACAATAAATGGAGAGAAGATTGAGGTTGTCAAGGAATTCACGTTGCTTGGTTCTACAATCGATGCCAACGGAAGCAGCAGTCAGGACATTAGACGACGTGTAGCATTGGAAAAGTCAACTGCGAAGGAACTGTTTCAAGTGCTGAGGAGCAAGGATATCTCCTTGAGGACTAAGGTGCACCTGACACAAGCCATGATATTTCCAATCGCCTCGTATGCATGTGAGAGCTGGACAATGAATAAGGAAGACCGAAGAAGAGTTGATGCTTTTGAGTTGTGGTGCTGGCGAAGAATGCTGAAAGTACCGTGGGCTGCTAAAAGAACTAACAGATCTGTCCTGGAGGAAGTGCAGCCAGAATGCTCCTTGGAAGCAAGAATGGCCAGACTTCGTCTCACCTATTTTGGTCATGTTGTAAGAAGGGACCATTCCCTGGAGAAGGATGTCATGCTTGGTAGGGTGGAGGGTCGACGAAGGAGGGGGAGGCCTTCAAGGAGATGGATTGATACGGTGGCTGCGATGATGGGATCAAGTATAGCAGGGATTGTGGGGCTGGCATGGGATCGGGCAGTGTTTCGTTCTGCTGTGCATGGGGTCGCTATGAGTCGGAAACGACTCGACGGCACTTAACAACAACAACATTTTAAAGTGATAATATAATCATGTGGAACAATCTGCCAGACCTGATAAACTGGTCAATAATATGTTGTTGTTGTTGTTGTTGTTATGTGCCATCAAGTCGGCCCCGACTCATAGCGACCCCTCCTTGGGTTTCCGAGGCAGTATCACTACGGAAATAGATTGTCCAACCTTCCTTCCAAGAAGTGGCTGGTGGGTTTGAACTGCCAGCCTTCTGGTTAGCAGTCAAGTGCCTTAGGCTCTATGCTACCAGAGCTCCTGGTAAATAATATACTATAAAAATATGCTTTGTTTGGTTTATACCTCCATGAGAGGAAAAAAATAAAAATAAAAGGACCAAAAACTTTCAAGCTCTGCTTACTAACATATCGATTGATATACGCGCCTTGGAAAGGTTTCTGAGAAAGCTGGGAAAATGCTTAGATTTTTTTTGTCTTGTTTTGTTTTTTAAATGAGAATACTTTATGATACTGTTAATTTTTTTAATTTTTAAACATTTATAATCCTACCAATAAGGTCTATATTTTCATTTGTGCATTATCCTAACTCCAAAATTTAACTCACTTTATACCCTCACACAATTTATCTAACCTGAGTTTCAGTTTCTTCTTCTGTAAAATGCCTTCTCAGTCCACAAAGACAATGTTCTACATCCTACTCTGGTGAGTAGCAACTGAGGTCTTAAAAGCTTGAGAGGCCATCTAAGGTGCAACTACTGGTTTCTCCCCCAAAGAAGAGTGAAGAAAATAAAACACACATGGAAACAATCAGTCCAAAGAACTAATGGACCATGTAAACCTCAGCCTCCACAACTCTAAGACCAGAAGAACTAGATGGTGCCCAGCTACCACTACCAACTACTCTGAAAGAGATCATATTAGAAGGTCCTGGATAGAGTGGGAGAAAAACGTGGAACAAAACTCAAACTCATTTAAAAAAAAAAAAAAAAATCAGGTTTACTGGTCAGATAGAGACTGATGGAACCCCTGAGATGATGGCCCTTGGTTAACCTTCAGACCCCTGGAACTGAACTCACTCTTGTAACTGAATTTTCAGTCAAATAAGAGACAGGTCCACAAGGTGAACAGTAACTCTAGGAAGGAAGACAATCCTCAGAACAATCAACCATTCCAGATCAAAAGGGCAGCATTTGCCCAAGGACAAAGTTCAGAAGGCAGGAAGGGTTAGGAGAGAAGGAAGAATGAAAACAAGAAACATAGGGAGGATGTAAGAGGAGTTAAGTTACACTGAGAGGATTGCAATCAACTACATGAAACAAAATGTGTGAATTGATGAATGGGAAACTGATTTGCTCTCTAAACTTTCACCCAAATCACAACAAAAAGTTTGAAAAAAGATAAATAGTACATTCCCAAAAGATTAAGGAGCCCTGGTGGTGCTGTGGTTAAGCACTTGGCTGCAACAGAAAGGTCAGCAGTTCAAACCCACCAGCCACTCCATGGGAGAAAGAGGTAGCTGTCAGCTTCCATGAAGATTGTAGCCTTGAAAACCCTATGGGGCAGTTCTATTCTGTCCTACAGTCACTATGAGTTGGAATCAACTTTACAGCAATGGGTTTGGTTTTTGGTTTGGTTTTCCAGAAGATTATAGCAAGGATTAAACAAATTAATACTTGCAAAGCACTTAGACTAATGTCTGGTATATACCCTCAACTATTATTACTATAATTCATGTTTCACATATTTCTCAAAAACGTAATTATAATAATCTATTCATTCAATATAAATGTTTAGTGTCTACTATAAAACAGATAGGAGCTCTGATGGCACAGTGCCTAAGGCTGCTAACCAAAAGGTTGGCGGTTCAAATCCACGAGCTGCTCCACAGAAGGAAGATGGGGCAATCTACTTCCATAAAGATTTACCACCTCTGAAGCTCAATGGAGGTCACTATGAGTTGGAAATAACTTGATAGCAGTGAGTTTGGTTTGGTTTTGGTTTATAAAATACACCCTGTGTTATAAAGTGGTAATACAGAGATGAGCAAAACACCACTCATTAACCCTAGAAGTAACTGAAAAGGTTGTAACAGATCTGGTCTCCAAAGAGATGCCAAGCACAGGGAGAAGTACAAGTAACTTTTATCAAATCTTTAAGGAACAGGTAATTCCTATGTTACTGGAACTATTTCCAAGCATAAGAAGAAAACAAGTTCATTTTATGCAACTAACATAACCCTGATACCAAAACTTGATAAAGACAGCACAAAAAAATTATACATCACTCCTTTAATAGATGCAAAAATCCTAAAAACAAAACAAAACCAAAAAATGAGCAAATCAACTAAAGTAGTGTATTAAAAATTAATGCTCCCTGACAAAGTGATCTTTATTCCAAGCTTGCAGTGTTGGTTCAACATTAGAAATTAATCAAATGTATTAATTATTTAAAGGAGAAAAATTCTATGGTCATTTTAACAGACCTACAAAGGGTGTAATGATAATTCCATTAGTCATTTTTTAGTTAAAAGCCCTTAATAAATTAGGAATAAAATAAACCTGTCTTAACATGATATTGTACATGTTAGGAACCAAAAGCAAATATATGTAACAAAGAAAGACTAATTCACTCCTTGGGTGAATACCCTAGATTTGAAAAGGGTTTAGTTTTCATCTTGGTGAACTTGGAGTATCTATGGAACATTCAAGGAGCTCTGGTGGTGTAGCAGTTAAGGCATTTGGCTGCTAAGCAAAAGATCAGTGGTTCAAACCCACCAGGTGCTCCCTGGAAGAAAGATGAGGCAGTCTGCTTCTGTGAAAATTACAGCCTTGGAAACCCAATGGGGGTCAGTATGAGTCAAAATCAACTCAATGGCAGTGAGTTTGGATTTTTTGTTTTTTATGGAACATCCATATAGAAATGTCTAGCAAGAGGTTGTATAAATTAAATTACACAAGTCTTAAGGTAGGGAAAAAGGTCAGAATAGAAATGTGGATCTGAGAGTCTTTAGTATACAGACAATTATCACAACCATGAGAGGACTTGAGAATGACCAAAAAGAATTTACAGAGCACTGCTTCTCAACCAGGCATAATTTTGCCTCCAGGGGACATCTGAAAATATCTGGACATGTTTTTGGTTGTCACACCTGGGGGACAGAGGTATGCAGTAGTTAAAGTTGTGTCAATTTGGGTGGATCATGTTTTTGAGTGGCTGGGCAGCTGAATGCAGTTATTTCCCATGAGAAGATTGGATATGGTATAATCAACGCCATGGTGGAATCTGCTGTAAACAGCTAATTAGTTGCCTTTGGGGTGTGGCCTGCTTCCAGTAATATATGGTGAATCTTTGAGGATGCTCTCCAGCTTTTTGCACATCTGGACCCTACATTTGGCGAAGTCTTCATCACAGTGGCCTGCCATGTTACATGCCAATTTTGGAATTATTCCTGGACTTATACAACTTAATGGCCTGCCCTGTTATCTGCTAATCTTGGGACTATGCCATTTTACTCGTCAATCTTGGGTTGTCAGCTTCAGCAGGCAGCAGCTGCATGAGTCAGAAGCCTCGAGCTCTAGTGGACTTGGAACAGGAGGCAGAGCTGAAGCCCAAGGTCAAGGAGCCTTCACCCACTTTGAACTCAGACTTCTAGCCTCCTAAACTGTAAGAGAATAAATCCCTGTTGGTTAAAGCCATCCACTTGTGGTATTTCTGTTATAACAGCACTAGAGAACTAAGACAAGGTACTACTGGCATCTAGAAGATAGAGGCCAGGGATGACACTAAACATTTTATAACACACAGGAGAAACCCCCACAACAAAGAATTACCCAGCCCAAAATGTTAATAATGTCAACAGTGTCTATCTACTCTCTTATAAAGTAAGAGGAAAAGCAGAATCAGGGAAACACCTTGGGAAAACCATTATTTAGGAATTCCACAAGGAGTCCCTGGACTGTGTAAATGGTTGACACACTGAGCTACTAACTGTAAGGGCGGAGCTTTGAGTTCACCCAGAGGTACTTTGGAAGAAAATCTATTGATCCACTTCCAAAAATCAGCCATTGAAAATCTTAGAGTACAGTTCTACTCTAACCACACATGGGGTCACCACAAGTCAAAACTGACAAGATGGCAACTAGTCCTGGGAAAAGAAGGAAAAATAAGAGGTGAATCAAGAAAATGTACTGTCATAGATGTTGGAGAGCAGAGAATTTCAAAGGAAGAAAAACGATCAAAAATGTTGAATTCAGTGAATTGGACCCATACAGTAAAATTTAAAAGTATTCACTGGGACTGCAATTAGAAGGGCACCAGTGATTTGAGTGAATGGAGGGCCAGACTATAGTGTTGTTGGAAGATGAGATGGTGCACAAAGGAAACACAGGCTCCTCTTGTTCTGGTTACCTAGTGCTGCTCTGACAAGAATATACCACAAAGGGGATGGCTTGAAGAAACAAGAGTTTATTCTCTTACAGTTTGGAGGCTCTAAGTCTGAGTTCAAAGTGCCAGGCTCTAAAGGCTGGGTGAAAGCCCCTCCAACCCTGGGCTTCAGTTCTACCTCCTGCTCCCAGCCCACTGAAGCGGGAGGCTTTTCTTTACTCAGCTGCTGGCTGGTGAGGCTGACAAGCCCAAGGTTAATAAGCAATAAGGCACAGTCCTGATATTACCAAACCACATGGCAGGCCGTTAATTCAAGTCCATTGGAAGTCCCAAGGTTGGCAGAGCATGGCAGGCTGCTCAAGAACGACACAGCTACACATAGCTACACAGGTTTCAAGCATGCCATAAGCTAGAGATCGTTCCCCAAGGCTTCTCCTCATATAGAGGAAGCAGACCACATCCCTAAGGAAGCTATTCAGCTGCTCGCAGTAGACTCCACTAAGGAGCTGACTACCAGTCTCATCATGGGGAATACTACTGGGCCAGCTGCCCAGCCACTCAACCAGGCCCAGCCAAGGTGACACACAAACTTAACTACTACACCTCTTAAGGAATTTTACTGAAGACTGGGTAGTAACTAGAGCAGTGGTTCTCAATCCTGGCTACAATCAGAATCACCACTCCAGACTAATTAAATCTGAATCCATTGGGGGTGGAGCCTATCCACCACTGTTTTTTAAAATATCTTCAGTGACACAGCCAGGATTGAAAACCATGGAGCTAAGGCTAAAAAGATGGTCAACAGGAAAAGGGAAAAGGAAGTGCAGTGTAGTAAATTACTTAGTGTGGCTTTTCTACCCATTGTTGTTGTTGTTATGTGCTGTCGAGTCAGCCCTGACTCATAGCGACCCCTCCTTGGGTTTCCGAGGCAGTATCACTACGGAAGTAGGATTGCCCAACCTTCCTTCCGAGGAGTGGCTGGTGGGTTTGAACCGCCAGCCATCTGGTTAGCAGGCAAGTGTCTTAGCCACTATGCTACCAGAGGTCTTTGTAAACTCCAAGGTGGGATTTTCTATGAGCAACTGAGGAGCTATCCACCTGGGTTATTTCTGTTGGGCATGGCACAATACAATGTTCTGGGAGGTTCCCACTCTCTCATGTGCTTAGAGTTCTGATGCTGTGATTGGCTAGTTTGACCACCCTTCCGGGCTCAAAAGGAGGCCTCCTGGAGGCAGAACTCTCTCTGACTGCTGGTTGAGGAAGATGTGCTGCCCAAAGAGACACGCACCCCTGAAAGAGACACGTGCTGCTGGGAAAAAGACACAAGAGACACGCATCGCTGAGTGAGACACTGAGGGACCAGCACTGCTGGGAAAGAGACCGTGAGAGACTTTTGGCTGAGGGACGGTGGGCTGGGAGAGAGACTGAGCATTCTTCCTGAACTTGAGTTGTAGCCTGGTGCTTCCCTAATAAACCCTGTAATCTGTGAGTTCTGTGTGGCCACTGCAGCGAATTATTGAACCCAGGAGAGAGGTGGTGAGTGCTTTGGGAGGAATGGTTGGTGAAAGGGCTGGAGGGAAGCAGCATGTCTGGCCTTACAGTAATAGGCCTTGGTTTACTGCTGGTAATCCTGCCTTCCCCTTGTAGGGTTAGAGGAGGTCTGAACATGTGGCCTCCTTGCCCTTTTTGCAGGAAGTCAGGAGAGGAAAATGGGATAAAACAAAGTTCCAGAAGAAAGGGTAGGAAAAGTTCAGGAATGTGCACTGAGGGGCCGGCCTTTAAGGAAACAAATAACACCTATTCTAAAGGAGCTCTGGTAGCATAGTGGCTAAGACACTTGCCTGCTAACCAGACGGCTGGCGGTTCAAACCCACCAGCCACTCCTTGGAAGGAAGGTTGGGCAATCCTACTTCCATAGTGATACTGCCTCGGAAACCCAAGGAGGGGTCGCTATGAGTCGGGTTTGACTCGACAGGACATAACAACAACAACAACAACAAGGAGACTAAAAGGTGAAGTGAATGCTGATACAGAGAAGCTGGGCACAGGAACCCCAGTGGAAGAGCAAGGAGAAGTGAAGCACAGCCATTGCTCCAAAACTGGAGATTCAGTGGGTGGGAGGATTTAAAAAAAAGGTATGCAAGAGGTTGAAGAGTTTAGATGCTATCTAAACCAGGCAGAGAAGCAAAAACAGTCTATATGAAGGAAAACTGGTACAGAATATAGATCTACCTCTGAGCACCAAACTATTAAAATGGGCTATGAAACAGTCATGACCATTGTTTTCTATCTGAGGTAATCCCACTAAATCAGATCTCCCATATCCTGTTATTTGTCCTGAAAAGGAACATCTGCAATTTACTTTGAAATGCACAAAATTTAGATGAACGAATGGCCACACAGATAGATAGATGTATGACTTAGCAAGTATAGTAAAATCTCAGTGGTTAAATCTAAGTGTGTGGGGGGAGGAAGTAGAGCTCTAAAAGAACATTCTGAAATTATGGAAATATTATATAATCTGTGCTGTTAAGTATGGCAGCTACACTCTCCATGTGGCTCCTGAGCACTTGAAATGTGGCTAGTGTTAATGAGGAATTAAAAATGTTACTTAACTTTAATTAACTTAAATTTAAACCAATATAGCCACTTGTGGCTAATGGCTGCCAGACTGGACTGCACAACTCTAGATTCATATAGCCCTGGATTCAAGTCTTGGCTCCAGTACTGGCTGTTATTTTATTTCTTTGAGTCTCAGTTTATCTTTATATAAAATGAGTTTAACATAGCACTACTTCAAACAGAACAAATGAATTAAAGCAGACAATGCATGAAGCATATCCCTGTACATACAGTAAACACTGAAAAATTAATGTTTATTATTCCTACTAAATGGGATCCACAAAATCAGGATCTACTGTCTGTTTTGCTCACCACTGTATCCCCAGTGCCCAATACGGTGCCCCATACATAAAAGACAGAATAGACATTTGTTGTATGAATGTTTCTGTAGTCACAAGATTTTACATTTATTCCTATTGAATTTCATACTGTCAAAGCTCTGATCTTCATTTTTTTTTTTTTTTAATTGTGATTTGGGTGAAATTTATAGAGCAAATTCACTTTCCATACGGCAGTTCACATACACTTTGTCTCATGACATTGACTACTATTTCCCACAATGCAATAGCTCCTCTCCCACTTCCTCCCCATAGTTACCGCTTCCCTGTGTCCTTTCCTCCATGCACTCCTGACCCCTGAGCTATCTCCCTGTGCATACACAGCCCTTCTATTCTCCCATTATTGTTCTCTCCAAGGAGTGTATCTACCTAATGTAAATGTTCAGCATAGCTCTGATCTTTTGAGGTCTTTTTGAATCCTAATGTCATCCAATATATTAGGAGCTCTGGTAGCATAGCACCTAAGGCATTTGACTTAACCAGAAGGCTGGTGGTTCAAACCCACCAGCTACTCCTTGGAAGGAAGGTTAGGCAATCTACTTCCTTAGTGATACTGCCTCGGAAACCCAAGGAGGGATCACTATGAGTCGGATCTGACTCGACGGCAGTGAATTTGTTTTTGTTTTGCCATCCAATATATTTGATATGCCTTTCAGTATCTTCTAAAATTTTGATAAACATATATATATTTATTATATATTATATATATATATATAATATATATATATTCATCTGAGACATTAATAAATAAATATGTTACCAGGGGCCTATGTCATTAGTTTTATCACCCTTAAGTTTATCGTCATTCATTAGCTGGTACTAGGTGAATGGACTTTCAATTTAGCTTCATTTTTATACCACCTATTATTTATCTGCATCTTATCAACTAAGGTAGAAAGTATGAGAATCTTACAAAGATTAGACTCTCAGTATGTCTTCCATTATAATAACCCTTAAACAGAACTTACAATAACAACAACTTTGCACTTACCCTTCAATAGCTGGGGATCTTTCAGGACGAGTACTTCCTCGGGACCTGTATCTCCGAGTCATTGGCAGTCGTGGAGGACGACTAGGTCCCCAGAAGTCAGTGTGAGTATGATGACCCCTTTCATTGGCTCGATTATCTTGGTCCAGTGGATTGCTACTGAGAAATGGTCTAAAATCTTGGAAAAACATTGTGTGGTCCAAATGGTCCCAGAACTAGTAAAAACCAGAAACAAACCACATTATTGGTTTCAAGAATAGGAAAAAGAGATTGGATACAGGGGAGAAGAAATATTGAAAGAGAGAGGAATAATTTTCAACCCTTTAAAATTCAGCAACTCCAAAATAAAGAGGAGTATATATCCCCAATTTCAGAGGAGAAAAGAGATCTTTAAAATGCATGCATAAGGGGAAAAAAAAATATCAGTTAAGAAAATTAACTTCCTTCATATGGGAACAAGCAAGCCAATGGCTGGATCTTTTCCTTAATACATGCTTCTGACCAGTTTCTCCTTCTAAACTTTAAATTGATCATGGACTTCTGTGCCAAGCATAATCAAACATTCAGATCAACATTATAACCCTGTGTTTTGTCACAAATGGCATCCACCTTCCCATTGTAGAATCATTTAAGATTTAAATAAATGCATATATTTATACATGAAAAAAGAAAAAACGCATCATCCCACAAAGTAGGTATCTACAAAAAAAAAGGTCTGCTCTAATGGATTTTATCTACAAGTGGGAAGACAGACCTTCCTCCCCAACCAAAAAAGTAAACTATATGGGTGACAGGGAAAAACAGATGGAAATAAAGACTTATATAGACAATATATCTTGGCACTATCCATGGCAATATACATAGTCATGTCATTCTTTTCAATAGCATGGATATTTTATATTTTGCAGTCTTTTAAAAATTGTTTTATTATAATACATAGTACTCATTACATAACATATAATGAATAAATAAGGTATAAGAAAATAAAACACATACCTATGTAACCATCTCTCAGCTCATATCTCCATTGCCATTGAAATCCTTTGTGTTCCTACCTCCCCCATCTTCAGGGGTAACTACTACTGTGAATTTTCCATTTATCATTCCCTTGCTTTTCTTTATACTTTTACTACTACAGTATACTTCTCAAATAAAATGTACCTTTTGAATTTTTCTGGCATTTGCATGTTTGGCTCCACATGTTGATATGTATAGCTGTTACCCATTCATTTTCATACACACTTTATGCCACAATTTTTTATATTTTCTCTCCTATCATATAAATACCTGGGATAGTTCCAGTTTTTTACTATTACAAAAACAGAACTGCTGTGAACATTCTCTTATATGTTTTCAACAAGCATTTCTCTATTAGCAGTCTCTACAACTAGTGTATGGTCTGTACATCTTCAATTTTAGTAGGTAATGCCAAATAGTTTTACAAAGTGGTTGTACCAATTTAAACATTCACCAAACAGTTGATGCCATTGGACAATTTTTCTCACTGTTGTTAATTTTTCAACTATCTGGTGTGCAGAGAAATGGTGTATTTCTCACTGTGGACTTCTGGCTTTGGTTTTATGTTTTGTTTTGTTTTATAGTGTACAAGAACAAAGAATTACCATATGACCCAACATTTCTACTCTTAGGTACATATTCAAGAGAAATTAAATCATATGTCCATATAGAAATGTATACAAGAATATTTATAACAGCCTTACTCATAATAGCCAAAAAATGGAAACCCAAATATCCATCAATGAATGAATGGATAAATTGTGATACATGCTTAGAATGGAGTATTATTCAGCTGCAAAGAGGAATGAAGTACTGATACATGCTACAACTAGCATGAACCTTGAAAACATTCTGCTAAATGAAGGAAACTAGACACAAATGGTCACATGTTACACGATTCCTTTTACACTGAAATCTGTGAGAGCCAGAACTAATCGGGATTGCCTTGTTTTTCTAAGTCTGACAAGTTTTCCGTTTTTGACAGGATACAGTCTTACCACTTTTCTATTGCTGTCTTGGAAAATATTTCTGTTTTCCTGCTCTGACCAGTGTCCACCTCACAGAGGTTCTGGCTTTCCAGGTTTTATTGTACTTTCCACTAAAGTGAGCAATATAAAAATGGAAGACTGTACCCTGTCAAAGGCAGAAAATTTGCAAGACCCAGAAAAACAAGGTAATCTTCTCCCTTTTGGCTCACAGGTTTCACTGTGCTACCAAACAACCATCCAAAGGGCTGTACCAATTTATACTTCTACCAACAGAGTACAAGAGCTCATATTCTCCCAAACTCTTGCTAACATTGTTAAAAATTAAGATTTCTAATATTCAATCTGAAGAGCAAACTATGCACAATAAACATTAATAAGATTTCACTCAATACTTTTTAAATGCCATTTGTACCTATATTATCAGATCTTTTATTTTCCTTTTGCTCTCTAGTTAGTCTCCACTTGCTCAAGAACACTGGTTTCTAGTCTGAAAAATGGTCTAGAATGCAAAATATTTCTTGATCCAAAGACATCCAAGACTTCCCAGCATCAACAACCCTAAGAACTGTAGAACTAGATGGTGCCCAGCTTCCACTGCTGACTACTCTGAAAGGGATCACAATAGCCAGTCCCAGACAGAGTGGGAGAAAAATGTGAAACAAAACTCAAAATAAAAAAAATATCAGGCTTACTGGTCTGTGACAGACTAGGGGAACCCCCAAGACTATGGCCCTTAGATAGATACTCTGCAAGCCTGGAAGTGAATTCACCCTCTTAGCTCAACTTTCAGCCAAACAAGACAAGTCTACGAGGTAACCAAAACAACAAGGAGGTACACAATCCTTAGAACAATCAACCACCGCGATCAAAAGGTCACCAGGTGCCCAGGGCTAAAGCTCAGAAGCCAGGAAGGGATAGGAAAGGAAGAGGAATGGAAATGGTAAACACAGAGCAGAAGTGGGGAGAGTGCTGTTACACTGTGGGGATTGCAATCAATTTAACAAAGCAGAATGTGTATGAATTGCTGAATGGAAATTTCTCGTAAACCTTTACTCAAATCAAAATAAAAAGTTAAAAATAAAATAAAAACATAATAATAAGGGTGGAAATGACCATGAGAACAGGAGCAGTAAGATACTGAACAGAAAAAACTAAACAACAGAGCTCATCCTCAAATCAGCACGGAGTGCCTGGCATTTAAGGCTCAAAAGGGAAATGGAAATTAAGAGATTTGTAACATGCTGGATAGGAAAGAAGGGGCCCTCAAAAAACACCTGAAGACAATGGCTGCTACCATGGCAAATTTCTAAATTTTTCAAGAATATAGAGCATTTAAATGCCGCTCGCAAAGAGAAAACACATATATAAAAATTCCTCCTTCCAAAAGCGTAAACACTGTACTATAAACCATTGCTTGAAAAGTGACTTTTCACAAATGAATTTAAATTTACAGGCCATGTAGTCTGTCCACTCATTGACCAGAAAACTGGCAAGGGTGACATCAAGAATACTTCGTTTTACCCTTTTCTCTTCAGTTACTGTTGAGCTTCTGTTACGGTCTTTGACTGGCAACAATATTATGGATGTGAACTTAATTATGTACTGAATCATGGAAACAGAATTATTATTTTAATAACTGAAGAATTCCAGAATTTTACTTTATATTTCCAACTTTATTGAGTATGAAGCAGGTATTGTGATATGTGCCTTTTTAACATTTCTTCCTCTCTAAAGAGTGGGACACATGACAGATTTGACTGAATTAATTTAACCTTAGAAATCTATTCTAAGCTGCAGCTGCTCAAAAAACTCCAGGTCTACCTGACATTTAAGTGCAAGCCCTCTGGCTGTGTAAAACGGTAGGAGTAACAGTAGTAGTAGCATCAGAACCTGTCTGTGGTAGTTAAGGTTATGTGTCAACTTGGCTGGGCCTGGTTTTAGTGGCTGGCCAACTGAATGTAGTATTCTCCAGGATGAGACTGGTAATCAACTACGTGGTGGAACCTACTGTGAGAGGCTGAGTAGCTGCCTTAGGGTTATGGTCTTCCAGTATATAAGGAGACGCTTTAGGAATGATCTATAGCTTTTGGCATGCTTGAATCCTGCATGGGGCCGAGTCTTCATTTAGTAGCCTGCCATGTTTCCTGCCGATCTTGGCACTGTCTCTGGACTTGAACTAGTGGCCTGTCATGTTGCATGGTAATACTGGGACTGTACCATTTTATTTGTAGACCTTGGGTCTGTCAGCCTCAGCAGCTGCCTGAGTGAAGAAAGCCTCCAGCTTCAGTGAGCTGGATGCAAGAGGCAGAGCTGAAGCCCAAGGTCGAGGAGCTTTCACCTAGCCCTTAGAGCCTGACCCTTTGAACTCAGAATTCTAGCCTCCAAAACTCTAAGAGAATACTCCTGTTTGTTAAAGCTCCCATTTGTGGTGTTTTTCTGTTAGAGCAGCAGGAAGTAACCGCCTAAACTTCAGGGGGGAATAGTGACCAGAATCAGCTCAAAGTTCCACCATGAGGTGGAAGTCATGATGCACAGTATTCATTAGGAGTTCGACAATGTTTCCCCAGTGAGGTCAGAGGAGAATGTAGCTTTTGAGGAATAACAAATACTCAAGAGGTTTACTGACCCTGGAATAGCTTGAATCTGGGTAAAAGGGAACATCAGCGTATTAAAAATTATACCCCTAGGTGGAGATTTAACATTATAATGAGAGACGCTAAGGACCACCATCTTTGTATCCCTTACTGCGCATACTTAACCTGTAACCATACGAAATTGTGTGTATAACATGATTCTGATATAATCCCCACCCTATAAAAGAAACTTGGAGAGACTTAGAAGCAGACAGAATTGGAGCGATTCCCTCTCTGTCTCAACTCATGCATAAACTTAATAAAAGCTCTATCTTTTGCTCTTCACCTCGGTGTATCCTTTTTGGCTGTTATCAGTCAGACATACTTCTACTCACTAATCTTTTTACCCATTCTGACACCAGGTGTTTCTCCAACAGCACTCTCTACTCCTCTGCTAGGTTTGATAATCTTGCAATGGCCACACAGAACTCACAGGCCATACTTACAATTACGTGCTTTATTAATAGAAAATAACAGGATACAGCTCAGGATCATGATCAACCAGCTTTAATTCAGGATCAAGATTAAGAAGCATGTAAACACAGTCTCCCTTCTTCAGCGCAGGACAGTTCTCTCAACTCCTCTCAACCTCCTCAGGACAGGCTCCTCTTGGCCCTGTGGTCTGTCACCACTGACTCTGCTACAAGGCCCCTTCTGGGCCTGTCGCTGTCTTCCAGTGTTACGGCCCTAGGCCTGTGTTACAGCTTTTAGAAAGTTCCTTGCCTCCCCTCTCTCAGCTTCTTCTCTCTCCTTTCTTCCTTCTGAGTCTGTTTTCTTCCTGTCTGAAAAACCTGTGTGGGGTTGGCTGCATATATGAACAAACTCCTCATCAATTTTGAAGCATGGCTTTCCCACCAGGGCCACAAACTGACCAACCCCCTCTCAGTAGACCAGACACTTTATTTGCATAGTACGCTACAGCACCTTCATTTGCATAGTATATTGAGCATTACCTTCAAGGTGCCTACCACTCACAGGGCAGGCTGCAGCCCAGGATCAGACAAGTATCAAAACACAAGTTGTTTACAGCTTACACAAGAAATGTCAACCAAACCTGGACAAAAATAACAAATCCTCTGTAGTAGAAAACTAGGGCAGAAGTAATTCCTCAGAGTTTAGGGAGAGAATCCCCCAAGATGTTTTTCCAAAGAACCAGGTAGAAGGCCACATAAAGGAACTCATTTCACCACAAGCTGAGACAAGAAGAATAGCAAAAGATAAAAAAACAGTTTACCTAGGGAAGGTACATAACAACAACAACAGGGAAGGATGGTTTGAAAACATTAACTTCTTTTTATCAGGTTGAATCACTTAAAACTGACATTTTCATAGGTCAAAAACAGTAGCATAATGACGATTTTATTTATCTCAATTTACACTTTAAATTTACATTATTCTTCATCATTTCAGAGATAAAAGGCAGGCAAAAGTTAAAGTGCCTACCACAGGTCCCAGAAGCAAACACAAAAGTGCATGAGTTGGTAGTGAAGAGGATCTTCATGAGCAAAAGTGTCCTTATAGATTATTGATCTCTTGATCTCCTCCCCCTACACCACAGTTACTATTCCCAGCAACCAGCTGACCACAGGATTAAATTACTAAACCTAAAGAGTTAACTGGAAAGACTCAGACCTCCCATTTTCATTTTTGACCTTTGCCTTCATTCCTCACTACTCTTTCCTACCAGAAGAGTGATGTATCTGATTGGTGAATGACAAGAGCCTAAAATCTACTGGGTCACATTTTTCCAGTGATGAAGTGTATGTGTTAGGGAGCTGCACAAAAACAAAGGAAGTGATTCTGAGTCTGTGGGCCTGCTCTGCGGCCTCTAACTCTCAGGTGCATCATCGTTGGCCACAGATCAACTATGTTCTCAATTCCGTTGAATCAAAAACTAAATTTTGTTTCTATTTATCTGGCTTCTATGTTTTATTTTTCAATTTGTGCTCTACTCAGAGATGGAAGGAAAAGGTATGATCAGCGATCAACCATTCACATATAACTATACATATCTAACACAGCTAACAGTAAACAAACAGTACAGATATAAAAAAAAAAAAGAAGACATAAAATATATAATTTTATATTTCCATAGAAAGACAAGAAGAAGGTTTATGATATAATGCTAAACAGATTTTGAAAAGTAGAAATACAGTTAAAAAAAAAAAAAAAAGAAAAAGAAAAACCAAACTCACTGCCGTCGAGTCGTATCCGACTCATAGCGAACCCTCCTTGGGTTTCCAAGGCAATATCGCTATGGAAGTAGATTGTCCAACGTTCCTTCTGAGGAGTAGCTGGTGGGTTTGAACCGCCAGCCTTCTAGTTAGCAGTCAAATGCCTTAGGCACTATGCCACCAGTTTGATTTTTAGGTAAGGAGAACATGGGAGATTTTTCCTTTTTAAAAATCTTCTTAATGTTATCATAATATCTTTCAGTATCTATGCCTCAGGACAAAACCTGAAAGGAAATGTATAGAGGGAAGTACCCTGTCTCTATATTCATTAGAATTTATAAATTTATTTATTAGAATTCATTAGAATAAACCTAAAAAATAAAACCCACTGCCATCAAGTCAATTCGTATAGAGGCCCTATAGGACAGAGCAGAACTGCCCTATCAGATTTCCAAGCTGTAAGTCTTTACAGCAGCGGACTGTCTCATCTTTCTCCTGTGAAGAGGCTGGTGGGTTCGAATATGAGACCTTTTGGTTAGCAGCCAAGTGCTTTAACCACTGTGCCACCAGAGCTCCTGCTATTAGAATAGTGAGACTAAAGACATTTTTTTTAAAAATAACTTTTATTGTTATCATAATGCTGCTTATGTAACAAAAACAATTTTGTAAAAAATGAATAAATACAAACTAGACTGCTGAGAGCACCTTAACCTCTTGTGCTTACCTGCAAGCTCTTTTTCCAGAAAGCCAATTATCTTACTGTCTCCTAATCTAAGGCACCAGCCACAGTCACTCTTGTACTGAAGTGATCTATTGGAGTAAACTGAAACTCTAAGATCAGATGTCTCACTGACATTAGGTCATGGTCAAAAGTTTTCAAGTGTGGGAAATAAAATTAAAAAGATGTATTACTTTGATTTCAAGGAGTTTATCTTACCCACAAATCTAAAATTTGAAAAATTAAAGCCTAACCAAAAAAGACTGCAAAACTACTCTTGCCTACAGCTTTGCTAATTTGTTTTTCACTCAAAACTTAAACTATTGTGGGCTCGGGACCACAGTTGTAGGAGACATCAAGTTCAATTGGCATAACATACTACACAAAACATTTTCCACCTCCAACTTTGGCAAGTAGTGACTGGGATCTTAAAAGCTTGCAAGCAGCCATCTAGATGCAATGATGGGTCTTTCCTCATCCAGAGCAAAGAAGAATGAAGAAAACCAAAGATTCATGGAAACAATTAGTCCTTGCGACTGGTACACCATATGATACTCAGCCTATA
>NW_006921597.1:716603-739620 GCF_000298275.1 Orycteropus afer afer | reverse complement strand
ATGACCTGCGGGACATATAATGCTCACCTACATTTTCTACCCTGGGGTTTAGTAGGATGCTCTATCCCACTTTTAGTGCATGTGGCTATCTGCTGTAGACCTATATAACTGTGCGAATTTGAAGAAACAGGCCTCATCCCACCAACCTCAGCACCAGAGACCCTTTGGGACATATGTGTTTCACTAATTGAATCAAAATCCTATTACCTTAAAAAAAAAAAAAAAAAACATTTAATTCAAAATGTCTTCCATTACTGAAAACATGACTTCAACAAAAAATTCAAAGCAAAAAATAATTTGTCATGAAAGGGTTATACAGAACAACCAATAACAAAGCCATTACCAAGTAATTAAATGAAAAAGACTGTGTGCTTCCTTAAATTTAAATTTTTTAAATGCAAACTAAGTGTTTCAAAGTTACAAATATGTGAAACAGCCATGCTTTCCAGAATCATTTTTTTAGTGCTAAATCAATAACTTTGCCACCACAGAAACTTATATTCATCAAACAACAACAACAAAAAAAAACTGTATTCAACCCTTTGTAAAATCATCAGTCCCTGGGAACACTATTCCTCTTGTTGGAGGAGACACTGCCCCCATTGCAAACTGCTTATTATATCATACATGGAGCTCTGGTGGTGTAGTGGTTAAAGCATTTAGCTGCTAACCAAAAGGTGGGTGGTTCAAACCTATCAGCTGCTTCATGGAAGAAAGATGAGGCAATCTGTTTCTATAAAGATTCACAGCCTTGTAAACCCAATGGGGGCCACTGTGAGTCAGAATCAACTCAATGGCAGTGAGTTTGGTTTTGGTTTATTATTATCATACAGCAATAAAATAACTGTTATTCTTTTGAACTAATTCAAAGGGTGTATTTTTCAGCACAAAAGTAATCTATGAAATGCTCAGGTAGCCTTGGGCTCAATTTTCCAAGTTATCACCGGGGTCCTCAGAAGAGCAACATTCTGTCTCTCTACAAACTGCTAGCAACATTTTTAGATTCACTCTCCACTGACCCCCACATACTACCACTCAAAGGGCTCTCATTAAACTGGCATCCCTCTCCCCACCCCAACTCCTTCTCAACTACTCTCTACCTTTCCAACCTACCCCCAGCAACAACAAAAATCAATGATGATTTTGTTAGAAATTTTACTTAGACTATATCTTTCTAATATATCCAGTATTTTAAGAACTTAGCTATTAGTAAATGTTAATGATAGAAAATAACCTCTTCATCGCACAAGCAGTTCTAGCTGAAGAAAACTAAAAGGAAAACTGAGCATAAGATAAGCCCTTGTTAAAATTACCAGCTAAAATATGGAGAAGTTTCTATTCACTATTTGCAAATACAATTTTCTAAGTTTTCCCTCTAGGATAAAACTTGATAGCCTATAAAAACTATCTTGGGATAATTCTCTCACCTTTCTGCTTATCTAAATTTCATCAACCTTTCAAGGTTACTAGTTTACTATAAGGCATCTGACTGCTAAGCAGAAGACTGGTGGTTCAAACCCACCAGCCTTCCTCAGAAGGAAGGTTGGGCAATCTACCTCCGTAGTGATGATACCGCCTCGAAAACCCAGGAGTGGGTCGCTATGAGTTGGATCCAACTCAACAGCAGTGCACTGTGCTCCTGCACTATACAAAGCCAGTAAGTGGTAGACTTAGGATCTGAACTCAGGCAATCTGGTTCCAGAGGCTATGTTCTTAATCACTATGTTATATGATACATCCAAAGACTGAAGCACTGCTAATCTCTTCCTTCTCCTTGTTAACCTGACAATAAAAAACCAAAACCAAAGTCACTGCCTTCGAGTCAGATCCAATTCATAGTGACCCCGCTTTGGATTTCTGAGGCAGTATCACTATGGAAATAGATTGCCCAATCTTCCTTCTGAAGAATGGCTGGTGGGTTTGAACTGCCAGCCTCCTGGTTAGTAGTCAAGTGCCTTAGGCACTACGCCACCAGAGCCAAAACAGAGTTACTTATGCTGGGCCCAATAGCAAACCAAAAAACCTAGGTGGTTCCTGTTTCCTAAAAATGCCTAAATTTACCAGGAGCTAAAACCAAGTCACTTCCCGGAAATGGAAACCTAAGCTAACCAATTAGAACTTGACTACTCAGTTTAACCCAAGGCTTCAAACTGGTCCACTCATGGTCAACGCAGCAAAATCACAACAGACCCAAATTGGTATAATGTGGGTGTACCAGATAACTAGAATGGGAAAAATTATGGGCCAAAGCCCTGAAATGGGAGGTGGTTCAAACCCACCAGCTGCTCCAGAGAAGGAAGATGGGCCAGCCAATCTACTTCCATAAAGATTTACTGGGGGTTGCTATGAGTCAGAATTGACTTGATGGCAGTGGGTCTGGGTTTTTTGATTTTTTCAATCACCTTTCCCCTGCACCCCCAGCAGCTGAGCTTCAGCTAACACATACAGTGGGGCTCTGGCCCGAGGCTGTGGTGCCAAGGGGGATCCTTGAAAAGAGGCTGTGTCCTTTGCTTCAGAGACAAAAGACCAGGAAGCATAGTGAAGCCCTGTCAGAAGCCTGATACAGCAGAGTGGATTATTGCCAGGACTGTGGCGAGTAACACACATTTAAAGCAATGTGGTGGGCCAGCATCTTTCCACTGTTTCTGACTCTGCAGGTCAAAAGATCTGGTGGCTATGCAATGCACATGCTGCCCTTGTTTTCTATGAGGGACATTATGTTTATAGCAGGATGTCAACCCATAATTTTTCCTGTTACAGTTATCATTTACAAATTTGGGTCTGTTCTATAGTTTTCACTTCATCGACCATGACTTAACTGGAAAGAACTGGTTCGAATCCTTGGTTTAACCTAGTTTACTATTTCCCCTTCATTCCAAATAAGAAAAGAAAATGTCCACCAATCAATGCAAAATTTGTCCAGTATAGCTTCCTTGTTCCTGTGCATCTGTGACTACAAAACCCTTTTGTATCATACTCCTCTTTGGAACTCTTGTCTGACTTCCAGCTCAGACATTCCCCAATTCATGAATTGAAAAATAAAGCTTATAAATTCATATACAAATTTAATATTGTCAACATGTTCATTTTTTTTAAACTGTACTTGTGACATATAGCCCATCGTAAGTTTTTTATACTCCCTGAATTACCGTTCTTGCTTCATGTGTATTCGCACTTACTCCCCAACTAAATTATAAGTTCCTTGCAGGCAAGGCAACTATAAAATTTATTTCTTACCCCTACTCCTGATAGAGTGCTGAGTACAAAAGAACACAATATATATTTCTTATCTTGGTTTTTTCAATTCCTGGCAACTTCCATAATTTTCCAAAGAGAGATTTTTTTCCCATTTTTTTAAATGCAAAATATTATTGGGAAAAAAAAGAAGAGTGAAATATTCAGGCATTATGACAAGGGAATACTACAGAAGGAAAACTAGGAAAAATGATGCCCTGCTACAAACCCTATCACTGCTAAAGAACATGAAGTCACAGGCTATATGACTCAGCAAAATTACTTCAACACTTGAAGGACAGCTCATGCCACCAGTGTCAGATTTAGCATTACTAAAGTTAGGAAACTGACTACATATATTTATTTTTTCTTATTATTCAATGCATCTCCTCCTGGTGAATCATACCCAGAAAACTGACAGACCAATCTATTTCTACTTCCTAAAAAGAGAACTAACACTTAAGGAAAACCAGATGAAGTTTCTCCTGCATATGTATAATCAGTAAATGACAATATGTATTATCAGGAATAGCACCTACAGGAAAGAGAAAATACTGAAATTAGAAAGAGTGCCAGGACTGGCAAGCAGAATAAATTTTAAATAATGCTCTTTGGATCCATCAGAATGAGAAGATAAAAATGGGAGTCAAAGATATGGTCCATCTTGAATCACTTTCTAGTCAACCAATACATGTACCACACCATTCATAGTTAACCAAGTTAACCAAGTTCACAGTTAACCAAGAAAACTTAATACTAAAATATCATAGATCATAAGCAAAATAAAACATCTTTAATAAAGCAGGACTATTACCCAAACATTTCAAGTTTCTTATATAAATCTAACAATGCAAAAACATGAAGGGCTAAAGGTCTTAAATTTTATTCAAAGAATAAATGAGAGAAGATTGGGGACTTATGGTGTTACTGAATACCAACTATCAAATACATACTAATAACAGTTTTAACTTATACATACACACAAATAAATACAAATTTTTTTTTTACTAGCTCTCTAGGCACTTCAGTTTTCTCTGGAAGAGGTTAATATGACCCAGAAACACAAAGAAATTCTGAATATGGAATTTAACTTTTTTCTTTCTTTTAGTGTCTGTCAGCTTTTTAGAGCCAAGCAAGTTGTATGACATTCAGAAGTAAAAGCAAACCAGTATTTTTGTAGGCTGAGCTGGTCTGTCCCTTCCAGGCTATAATCTCTAATGATTAAAAACAAAGAAGAGGCTATAAGTCAATAAATAAAGTAAAAAAAAAAAAAAAAGAAAATTACATATAAAATGGTATTCAAAGATGCAGTCTAATCCTTCTTTTCAAGTCATAGTTAAGATTTTTTCTTTCTCCCCCAAATATGGATGCTACAGTACATAAAGAATCAGAAATTAATTATAGGCTCCCTAATGGGATCTGGAAGGCAAGTATCTTATCCTTAATCTGGCCCCTTAATTCAAAATTAACATGTTCATCAAGGTAATCTCTAGAAACAGTACCTCTGTACAAAGTTGAAGCCTGCGCGTCATCATTTTGACATTGATAACAACTCATCCTGGTGTGCTCTTTACCTGCTGGCTATCATGCCTCCAGAGCACAGTCTACACCACTGCTATTTCAAAAACAGTAGAAGCTCACTGTTCTCATGCTACATATAAATTAATGAAACAGAAAACACCACTAGGTTTAAGACAGCACAGCTTGAAGCTATTACTTTCTCCTAATCAAGGGTTTGAAACGACTCGATGGCACCTAACAACAACAACAACCAAGGGTTTACCAAAAGTAACATATCAAAGCTCCAGCTACTGAAAACACAAATCTTTTCTAAAAATTACTCTTGCCCACATTTTTCTTACACATTCAAACTCTGACGTTTTTCTGCACTGGGAAGTGAATATCTGTCATGGTTTTAAAACCCACCATCTTTCTAAAGAATCCCTGCAGCCAATCGAAAACTTACCTCTGCAAAATGTGTTGATGTGCTATTATCTATCCGGCTTCCACCACCACCTAAAAAACTAAAAAGAAAAAGGAATGAGTGGTGATTCTATTCCCAGAAACAAGCTCCCCTCCCAAAAGCTAAATATAGAATGGTATAATAAGAACAAAGCCCAATAAGGAAAAATAAATCATCCCAACATGACAACTACAAAGGAAATTATGGGGAACTGGTGTGTGGATTAATCTATCGAAAATAGCATAACAAACCCCCAAATCAAGGCTAAATCAAATGAAAAATGGAGAGAAGGGCCACCACAGAGAAGGGAGAAGGACCCACAGCCAAGTAATGCAATTCACATTTGACCTAGTAAGAGAAGAAAAACAAACATTTATTCTTAAAGAGGGTAAGAAATAAAACAAGATTTTCAAAACAATGTTTCACTAAAAAACCATTTTACGAAATGAACACAGTATTTGAGGCTACAATAGTTAAATATTTCTTGAGAATGATTAAATGTAAGAGGCCTAATAATAGACGTTGTTGTTGTTGTTATTGTTAGGTGCCACTGAGTTAGACCCAACTCACAGCAACCCCTCCTTGGGTTTCCAAGGTGGTATCACTACAGAAGTAGATTGCCCAACCTTCTTTCCGAGGAGTGGGTGGTGGGTTTGATACACTTAGCATATTATAAAAGGGCTAAGTCAATACTTCTTCTTTTAAAGTTCATCCTGTTGTTTGATTATCCTAATCATCCCTCAGGGCTCATTTCAAATGCTGGCTCCTCTATAAAGTCTTTTCTGATCTCTCCAACCAAGTAAGACCTCTCCACACACCTGTCTGCAACCTGACTTTGATTCTAAATTCTACTTTGTATTATAAATTTCTAGGACTCCTCTCATCCACTTCTACCTCTTTCCCTCCTGTCATAAACATAAATTCAGAGTACAAAGTCTGTATTTTATTGATTCCAAAAATATTTGTTATATGTCAGATATAATAGAGTATTCATAACCTTTAAAAATGCTGCAATACTATACTGTGTAAAGAAAAGCACAATTTTAAAATAAGAGGTTTCACTTCTCCCTATTGGAAATAAGGAAAGAGGTTCCTCTCCTCCCAGCTCTTTCAGAATTCATTTTAGATTATTTGTAACGATAAGCCCTGGTGGTCTGATGGTTAAGGGCTGCTTTACTGCTAAACATAAGGCTAACTGTTCAAACCCACCCAGAGGTTCCAAGGGGCAAAGACCTGGTGATCTGCTTCTGTGAAGATTAAAACTCGGTTCTGTGGTGTTGATTCCGACTCGTAGTGGCTCTACAGATCAGAGGAGAGCTGCCCATGTGGTTCCAATTCTGTGGTTTTTATGGCACACACTGCCACATCTTCCTCCCATGGAGTGGCTGGGTTGAAACCTTCAACCTTTTGGTAAGCACCCAAACACTTTAGCCACCTCGCCACCAGGGTTTCTTACTCAACTACATAAAGGATTAGATTTCTTGTCTCTTTACAATCTCTTTAGCAGACTGCCTGTGATGCACCACATCCTGTTTTAATGCTTATTCAGTAATAAAACTTGTTTTTCTTCTATTTTTGTGGAGAGGTTTTCTGGGTTTAGAGTAGATTTCATTTTTAGACATTTTTCCCTAACAACTGATAACTCAAAAATAAAAGTTATTGAATTAATATCACATATATGAATAATAAAATAACCACCTATTCCCAAAGACCCTAAAGAATGAGGAGAAATCTTAGATCCTGTTGTTCCTAAGAAATATGCAGAGAGAAGAACTGGCTAACACTGTGAGGGAAGGAGATGGAAGAATCTCAAGAACTGCTGGATGCCGCTATACTTCAAGAGACACCCAGAAGCACACAAACATACATACAAACACTCACCCCAATGCTATACAGTCCACAAACTACTACAAATAGTTTTCATTTTCAGGTACCCAGGCCATGTGCTGAGCTCATTGAGTAAACAAACATACCCTGGTTAGTCTGGAAACAAAAGTAAAAAAGCAAAGCTAATGCCATTCTTTATGTAATCATTCTCATGCCTTATTCTCTGATTAGAAACCAAAAAATGTTTACAGCCAACTTGGCCATACACTGAATTTACCTGAACTGGAGAATATGCAGTGTGTTTCCATATGCTGCATCTGTATTCTGCAATAGTTTCTTCTCTTCTCTCTTTTGCCTGTGACTTATTATTTCTATTAACTTACCCTGTCCACTTACTTTTCCTTTACAATTCCCTGAAGGCCACAACCAAACAAAGGAAAATCAGAAAAGCTATCTCAACTGTCAGATAAATATTTATCGAGTGCCTACTATGCCATAGCCACTGCAGAAATATAAATGAGCAAGATATAATCCTTGCCCTCAGAAACCAATACTCAGTTTAGGAAGTTTGCAGCATAAATGTGAATCTTCCTCGAAAGTGTTTGCTGAAATAATTGCCCTAAACTACAGCTGGTGGGTACATTTTGTACTCAAGGAGTGAAATAGGTAGAAACCAAAAAGAAAAATACTGACTTGCTACCAAAAAGCCTGTGCCTAGAATTTTACCCATCCAATTTCCCCCATAATTAAAACTTAGCTTCTATCAAAAGATCTTGTTCAGGATGCCAACCTTTCCTAAATATATTTTAGAATAATTTAGTGGCCTAGACAAGCTACTGGAAACCTAAGTGTTTAGATGGATGATTTATTTTTATGCATACTTTCTATAAATGAAAAAGAATACACTCTATATAAATTATGTATTTTTAAAAATCCCAACTGAAAATTACAAATAAAAAATACCATTTGATAACTTACATTTATTTCATAAGTTAGTAACACTTTTGTCAAAATTATTTCAAATGCAGAACAAGCTAAAAAGTACTTATACATCTATGCTAATTAACTAACTGAACCAACAAATAACTTAAACAAAGTTGAATAGCTGTGTATCCTCACTGCATAAGCCTAGACAGGCTTCAAGGGGTCTTCTGTTCTGCCTTCATTACATGGTCTAAGGCATTTAAATATCCTTGGTAACTGAAACCACCATTTCTATTCTTTGGGGTTCTGCTTCTCCCTGAAACTCCTCAGCATTCTCTTTTCTTAATATTCCTTTTTAAGAGTGGCAAAGAGCATGAAAATGGCACAGGATCAGGCAACATTTCTTTTTGATATACACTAGGCTGCCATGAGTAAGAGCCAACTAGATGAGAACTAACAACAAAGCTAATCATAGACAAGGGACAATAAAGATAACCACAATGTCCCTAGAAATGTGACAAAGCTTAAAACTCACAAGGTGTTCCTTCAGCGGTATGTCTAAATAAGTTTTCTATCAGAATGTGTTTTATGGCACATTATCCAATATTTACATGTAAGAACTTACTAATTCTTACCATCCATTATTTAACACGGTAACTACCAAGTAATCAAATTGGCTTTGTTTATGAACTTTGTAGTAAGGAATACCATACTGCTGCTAACAGGCACTGGGTCTACAAAAAAGATTTTTTTCACCTATTTTAAAACATTGATGCCTTTCAAGAGATACAATCTTTACATCTGAGTAGTTGCTACCACCAAGTACCTACACAGTACAACCTTTGATGTACAAAAGCACACACAAAAGAATCAGGAAGTCAAGTGATGCAGAATCTATGGGATTCATAGTTCCCTTCTAGACATTATCCTCATTTATAGCTGTAATTCATACATAAGGCTAACTAAAGAAACCAGGTTCAGAAGCTTAGAAAAAAAATAAGCCTGCTAATTACCCCCTCCAGTTGATACATCCTTATTTAACACATGCAGAGCATAAGTGCCTGAAGTAAGTATTTGATGCAATTATAACAGCACAAATAAAAAGATATCCCGAGTTAGCATGCCATCCACACAAAATTGCTTATTTGCTATCATGCTAATCTTAATGTGGTATTGTATTATTTATAATCAAGATTATTAGATCAAAGTAAGTGTTGGATCAAACTAGATTTCATGCTACACACTGCCCGAGAAGCTCCAGCTCATTTACACATATATAATCAGCAATCATTAAAAAGCCAAACTAATAGTACATACTGTAAAGTGTGTAGTTATTCCTGGTTGTGGAAGGGACCTTCAACCTTAGATTCTGCCAATAGCAATAGTACAGGAATTACCTACTGCCATTAAAACCTACAAAGGCACTCTAAGACTAAAAGTTTCAGATTACAGACCCTTTTTATCCCTCGGTACTTCTTTCGTTGTCCAATCAATATTTAACCAGATAATCCCAAAAGAAGAAAAATGCCTTCATGTTTGGCCAAAAAAAGGCCATCCTATCTTTATTAAGCTTTTATAGTATTATTCATAGTAACCAAGAATGAACAGATAGCATTATCATTTTCAGAAATATTTCCATTTTTTATCAATCTTACATCTTTATTAAAACCAATGACAACCAATTTCAAGCATTACAAATATTAATACAATGACAAGATGGTATAAATTTGACCATAAAAATCCTACAGTATTTATCCTAATAAGAACAAGAGACCCAAGGCTTCCTCAAAGCCAAGTAACGCAGTTTTCCTGGCTAGAACAACCGGTATCTTATTAGATATGTTTGTCAAAAGTCACTTCCCCACCCACCAAAACGTTTAACAGCAATTTAACTTCAGGCCATAGACAGTGTGGTCACTAAAACTCAATCAATAATCTCAGAGAACCTTGAAATCTCACAGAATAAATGAAAAGTCACAAGATGTACGCTGTTACGACAGAGAAGTTCCCTAAGAACGCCACACACCATCAGGAACAGTGGATCTCATCACACCCGCTATCCGATCACTTTCCCAATCTCCCTATTTTCTTCCCCTTCCCGGTCCCATTTTTCCACATCCCATTCCACCTTCAAGCACACACACCCTCTACAGGCAGAGAGAGTACATTATAAAATAAGTTCCCTTCTATTTATTCAGTTGATGCTGAAAGAAAATAATTCTGATAGAAAGCCTGATTTATTCATGGGCTTGTACAATACCTGGAATCATCTGTCACTTCTTCAATAAAGCCTGATTCACATCTGGGACAAATATATTCCTACAAAAGAAAGGAAAAAATAAATAAAAGTCTTTCATTAGAAAGCTAAGTACATCACCTCACACTAGTATGTAGTACGCAAGCTGATGCTACCAAATGCTGTATGTACTCACTGAGTCCCAGGATACTCTTCTACTGGCAAATAAAGAACCCCACAAGATGCTTGAAGAGTGCCTTCATAGCTACCTACGTGTCTCCCACTGAGAGCCGAGAGTGCCAAAGATTTTCATTTGAGTTGATTTTTTAAATCAGAATGAATTCATTATTTTAATTTCTCTTAAAATCTAATAAAAAAAACTCCACTAGGTATTTCAGACCAGTAAGATTATAATGTTGATGGGTAAAGAAACTCTGTTTTTTTTTAACTACATACATAAAAGGGACATAAACTGAGTCACAGTATAAACTAATTTGTAGACTAGGGATTTAGAAAGAACTATTAAAATATTTCTTATCTATGTTCTGATTATCAATGGTTCCAAATAAAAGTTAATATTCTTAGGTATTCTACAGAAGCATTAATTCAAATAACTAAAACAATTACATTAAGTCAGTTCTATTTCTTTTAGTACTATAAATCTTCCTTTTAAATATTACCAGGCTTGGGGGCTAGTAAGAAAGAATACACTTCAGAGCCTGATTTATCATGGTTTTTAAAAGTATATTTTAACTACCTGTAAGGATAGATCTGAGGAAGACATTTTCAAGTATTTTCTTGTTCCCTATACTTTCTGAAAGGAGCTCTGGTGGTGTAGAGCCTAAGGCATTTGACTGCTAACAAACCTACCAGCCACTCCATGAAAGGAAGACCAGAAAATCTACTTCTAAGTATCTACTGCCTCAGAAACCCAACGGGGGTCGTAATGAGTCTAAATCGACTCCATGGCAGTGGATTTGGTTTTCTGGTTTGTATTTTCTGAATCCTAAACCTTCCTTCTGAGGAGTACCTGGAAGGTTTAAATCACCAGCCTCCTGGTTAGCAGTCAAATGCCTTAAGCACTACACCACCAGAGATTGGGCAATCTACTTCCGTAGTGATACTGCCTCAGAAACCCAAGGAGGGCTCACTATGAGTTGGGACACACCCAAGCTACTCTAACAGACACCTAAAATGTGGAAGCAGTTCTGGAATTGGGTAATGAGTAAAGGCCAGAAGAGTTTTAAGGTGCGTAACAGTAAAAGACTAGATTGCCTGGAAAAGACTGTTAGTGGAATTATGGACATCAAAGGTAATTCCGGAAAGGGCTACGAAGGAGGTGAGGGCAGCAGTAGCATGGTAGATGGTGCAGACGTGCAATAGTAGCAGAGAAATGGAGGCAGCAGAACCAGGAGACTGGAGCCAAGATTGGTATAGGATCTAACACAGTGAGGGAGCTGAGCACCTTCAAGCAGGAGGCTTTCTGGTGGAGTGGGGTGCCTCTGGGCACTTGGCTGTGGAGCTAGGCTTGCCTACCCACACAGGGAGAGAGTTGAGTGCCTTCAGGCCAAAGCTTTACGGCAGAGCGGGGTTCCTCCAGCAAATTAACAGTAGAGCTAAAGAGCTTTGTAACACTTGCCCAAAATGGGTGGAGGCTGGGCCAACTCAAGAGGCCCACGGGGCTGAGGGATGAGAGGCACAGGAACCAGGAAGCAGAAGCTGACGGACAAGGACAATGGGAAACAAAGCTGCCTCAGCCTCAAAAAGGTAGGGTCAGGGCCTCTGAGGTCTCAAAGGGGGATCATAGCCTCCTAGGTTTCTAAGAATCAGACCTTCATCAACCCAGTTCCAAAGTGTGAGGCTGCTGTTCATGAGTGCCAGGGAGCTGAGGCCAGAACTGCTGCTCAAAGCTTGGGCTGCCATGCCCAAGGGGCAGAGAAACAGGGGCTGCCTAGGCCTAGAGGGTGGGGTTGCCACTAAGTTGGACAAGAAGAATGGGGCTGCCCAAAGCCAAAGGAGCAGAGATACTGTCCTGGTGGGTCCAGAAGGTAGAGCCTCTACCCAGAATCCAGAGAACATGGCCAATACCCAGAGTCCAGAGTCCAGGGCCTTTGCCTACATAGTCTCAGAGAAAAGAGAATTATTTTCAAGCCTTGGGAGTTAATGTAAATTGTTCTGCTGAACTTTTTCCTTGCTTGGTACCCATTATTCCAGTTTTTCCCTCCAATTTCTCCCATTTGTAATGGAAATCTCTACCTTGTGCCTGTTCTACCACTGTACTTTAACAGCAGATAACTTATATTCTACTTCACAGATGAAGAGGAATTTTGCCCCAGGATAGAATTTGGACTTGGACTTGATTTTAGAGTTTTGGGATGATAGGATGGGGTGAAAGTGTTTTGCATGTGGCAAGGACATGAATTTTTAGGGGCCATAGGATAAAATGTCATTGAATTGTTGTTGTGCCGTCGAGTCGGACCCGACTCATAGCGACCCCTCCTTGGGTTTCCGAGACAGTATCACTACAGAAGTAGATTGCCCCATCTTCCTTCCAAGGAGTAGCTGCTGGGTTTGAACCACCAGCCTTCTGGTTAGCAGTCAAGTGCCTCAGGCACTACGCTACCAGAGCTCCCTAGATTGAATTATGTACCCCAAAAAATATGTATCAACTTGGCTGAGCCATGACTTAGTGGTTTGGCAGTTATGTAATGATATAATCTGGCAGTTACATAATGATGTAATCACCCCCATGATTTTAACCACTGCACCACCAGGGGTCCTTGTTCTAGTGATAGGCAAGATAAGCATAGGCTTACCTGTACTTACTTACTAACTAATCTGTAGTGAACAATTTCATATGGGTTTCACCATATCACATGTAAAGTTGTTCACTACAGATCAGCAAGTAAGCCCATGCTTATCTTGCCTTTTGGGTAATCCACTCCTGCCTATAACTAGAACAAGGAGTCCCAGCGGCACAGCGGTTAAGCATTAACTGCTAACTGAAAGGTCAGCGCTTTGAAACCACTAAGCTTCACAGGACAAAGATGTGGCAATCTCCTTTCATAAAGAGTACAGCCTTGGAAACCCTATTAGGCAGTTCTACTATGTCCTACAGGGTTACTATGAGTCTCAATTGACTTGATAACAAAAGGTTTTTAATAACTAGTCCCCTAACTTTTTGCATAGCAAGAAACATCCTTTAGTTTTCCATCATGATGTCACCTCAGAAAGGCCTTTATTTATCACCCAATTGAAAGTGATGCATTTGAATTGTGGTGTTGCCAAAGAATACTGAAAATACCACAGACTGCTAGAAGAACAAACAAATCTGTCTTAGAAGAAGTACAGCCAGGATGCTATTTAGAAGCAAGAATGCCCAGACTTGCCTCTCGTACTTTGGCCGTCATAAGGGACCAGTCCTTGGAGGAGGATATCATGCTTAGTAAAGGAGAGGGTCAGTGTGGTAGTTAAGTTTGTGTGTCAACTTGGCTAGGTCTGGTTGAGTGGCTGGGAAGCCGGATGTAGTTACTCCCCATGGTAAGTGTGATAGTTGGAGCTGTGTGTCAACTTGGCTGGACCACAATTCTGTGTGGTTTAAGCAGCTGTGATGTGGTTATTCCCATGATGGGATCAGATGAATATGTTTTGAGCAGCCAATCCATTGAAAGGGAGTTTCCTTAGGTGTATGACCTGCTTCCAGTATATTTATGGACATCCTGGGAAAAGAGACACTCTTCTGTGGATCAGGATTCTGTTGTGCTGCCTACAACTGTCTGTGAGCAAACATTCCACCATTCGGCCTGGAGATCTTGGATTCATCATTTGTTGGAGTCAACAGCCAGTATACTGCCTGCCAACCTTGAGCTCCTCAGCCCCTGCAGCTGCGAGAGTCGGGAAAAGCCTCCAGCTTGACGTTTGATCCAAGAACTTTGGACTTGCCAGCTTCTATAAGTGTGTGAGCCATTTTCCTAAGATAAAGTTCTCTTTTTCTCTATATATAAGCTTTACTGGTTTTGTTTCTCTAGAGAACCCAGTCTAACACAGTAAGACTGGTAATTGACTCCATGGAGCAATTATTGAGTAGCTGATTTTTGGAGCAGCTGATTATTGGAGCAATTACTGAGTAGCTGATTATTGGAGTAGCAATTATTTGAGTAGCTGCTTTAGGGATGTGGTCTGCTTACAGTATATAAGAAGCAACTTTGGGAATGGTCTCTAGCTTATGGCACGCTTGAACCCTGCATGTAGCCATGTCATTGTTCAGCAGCCCTGCCACGCTCTGCCAATCCTGGGACTTCCAATGGACTTGAATTAATGGCCTGCCATGTTGTTTGGTAATAACAGGACTGTGCCTTATTACTTGTCAACCTTGGGCTTGTTAGACTCAGCAGCCAGTAGCTGCCTGAGTAAAAAGATGCCTCTAGTTTCAGTGGGCCGGGAGCAAGAGGCAGAGCTGAAGCCCAAGGTTGGGGGGCTTTCACCCAGCCCCTAGAGCCTGGCACTTTGAAATCGGACTTAAAGCCTCCAAACTGTGAAAGCCATCCCATTTGTGGTATATTCTTGTCAGAGCGGCACTAGGTAACCAGAACATTCAGTGAAAATGGGGAAGACCCTCAATGAGATGGATGACACAGTGACTACAATGATGGACTTGAGCAAAGCAAAGAATTCTGCAGATGGCACAGGACCAGGCATTGTTTTGTTCTGTTGTGCATAGGGTCCCAATGTCAGGACCTACTCAGTGGCCCCTAACAACAATTCAAAGTGATTTCCTCTTATTCTTTTCTTCTACAGCATTTCATTCATTCCTTTATATAGCATTTATTATAATATGTAGTTATATATTTAATAGTTTTATTATTCTAATTTTGATATATCTGAAATTTTCTATGATAAATTTTTTTTTTTAAGTTACACAAGTCTGAGAAATATAGGCCAAGAAATTGTTAACCAAATTACAAACTGAATAAACTATGACCATCCAAAGTAAAAGCAGATTAGATACAACCTATGATGTCAGGGAATTAAGTGTAGTGGGGAGCGGAGCTACTACTATTTATTAGACACCTATGATGTGCTCAGCATTGTGCTATTCCTCTTAACCACTCTGTGGGGTGAATACTGTTATTTCTATTTTATTTTACAGATAAGAAAGTCAAATAAATTGTTACAGATTTTATTTTCCAAATGACCGCAATAAGATCTCCCCAATCCACATGCTTTCCTGCAATGTAAACTTACAACTCTCTTCTAAGTTGTTGTTGTTGTTATGTGCCATCGAGTCGGACCCAACTCATAGCGACCCCTACTTGGGTTTCCAAGGCAGTATCACTACGGAAGTAGATTACCCAATCTTCCTTCCGAGGAGTGGCTGGTGGATTTGAACCACCAGCCTTCTGGTTAGCAGATGGAGTCTATTTCTCCACCCCTTTGAATCTAGGGGATTCTGTGACTTCTTTGACCAACAGAGTATGAGAGGAGTGAAGGTAGGCCAGTTTCAGACAGAGCTGTTAACTGGCCTGGAAAATTCTGTTTCCTGACTCCTAGAGCCCTGAGCAACTGTATGTCCAAGCTACTCTCCTGAAGAGTGAGGCCACCTAAGGAGCACTGAGATATCAGACAAGTAAGGGGGAAAAACACCTTGGAGGCCTAGCTTATGAGAGCCTTCATTCAGATGGCTCCATCTCCAGGCACAATGTGACACAACTGTGTAGGAGATCGTAAGTGAGAGCTGATCAGGTGAGTACTGTCAATCCACAGAAACATGAGAGATAATAACAAATTATTGTTTTTAGTCATTAAATTTTGAGTAATTTGTTCAGTAGGAGACAGTAATAGAAAACCAAGGATCCTTGGTGGCACAGTAGTTAAGTGGTCTGCTGCTAACAAAGAGGTCAGTGGTTCAAACTCACAGTGGCTCCATGGAAGAACAGACCTGGCATTGTGCTACCTACGAAAACCTGTGGGGCCGGTTCTATTTTGTCCTATAGGGTTGCTGGTAAGTGGGAAGGCATACAACAGAAAACCAGTGTACTGTTGTTGTTGTTGTTATGTACTGTCGAGTCAAACCCAACTCATAGCAACCCCTCCTAGGGTTTCCAAGGTGGTAGCACTACGGCAATAGATTGCCCAACCTTCCTTCCAAGTTGTGGCCAGTGGGTTTGAACCACCACCTTCTGGTTAGCAGTCCAGTCCCTTAGGCACTATGCTACCAGAGCTCCTAACTAGGGATGGAAAAGAGCTTTGAACCTTGATCTTTCTTGCTTGAACCCCAAACTCCATATTCTTTTCATTACATCATGCTGATTGAAAATAACTATGCTTTTTCTTTTTGTTTTTTGCTTTAGGTGAAGATGAAACTTTACACATAGCAAATTAGGATCCCACTTAACAATTTTCATACAAATTGTTTCATGACTTTTGTTACCATTTTCACAATGTGTCAGCAATATCATTATTTCCATTCTGTTTGCTCTATTTCCACTGATCTAGCTTTCCTTCCCCTCCTTGTTTTCTCATCTTTGCTTTTGAGTAACTGTTGACCATCTGGTCTTAGACAGTTGATTGTTGAAGGAACACATTACTCACAGGTGATACTGTATTTATTTTATAAGCCAATCTATTATTTGGCTGAAAGGTGACCTCCAGGAGTGGCTTCAGTACCAAGTTCAAAGAATAAATATGCTTTTGAAGAAGGGAAAAAACTGAAAAAAAGACTGAACAGAAAGGCTTATGGCCAGGCCAGATGAGGCCTTGGGAAATTCTGCAGCCATCCAGACTACTATCCCCACCCTCCTTACAGGGGAGTATTACCTTGCTGAACACAACACAATATAAAGTCTGACCCTCAATCTTAGAAGCTCAGAAACCTAATTTAGCAGAGCAAGAGAGGACTTGTCTCTTGGATATTCATATAAAACCAAATTTAGAGGCCATATATATAAAACTCAGAATGCTAATTTAATTATAATGAAAGAAGGTTATCAAATGGTCCATTTACTTTTAATATTCAGCACAATCTTTCTCAATAAGCAAATATACCTGGACAGTATCATTACATAAAAGAAAAAGTTTTAGAATCAGAAAGCTGAATTCCAATCTCAGGTCTCCATTAATTTTGGATATGAAGTCTTGGGGATGTCAAATTACTTTCTGAGACTCAATTTCCTCATCTGTAAAATGGAAAACTTGCTTCACTGCTGTACTGTTATAAAGATTACGATTTTGCAAAATACTTAACCTCAGTGCCTGGCAAATACTAGTTGAAAAAAAACTGACTGCCGTTGAGTTAGGTCCGACTCATAGCAACCCCTCCTTGGGTTTCCAAGGAGATATCACTACTGAAGTCCATTGCCCAACCTTCCTTCCAAGGAGTGGTTGGTGGGTTTGAACGGCCAGCCTCCTGGTTAGCAGTCAAATGCCTTAGGCTCTATGCCACCAGAGTTCCTAGGCAAATAATACAGCAGACAATAAATAACTACTATAGTTATTCCAGATTATAATCATTTGCTTAATATGCTGAAAATCAGAGCAATAAGATAAGTGGATATAAAGCTTGTGTCACAATGCTAGGATAGTCTGATATATCCATCCCCACTATGAGCATAAACCAGATCCTCAAAATCAGAGACCTGGGATCCCAGTCCCCTGGGCAGTACCAGAAGGGTACTACTTAGGTTTGCCTCTGACTCTTCTTTTTCTATGCTTTCATTACTGAGCAGCAATTCCCACACCTCCTTCTAATGGATACATTCCTTCTCCTGATAAAAAATAATGTAATTATTTGGTTTTATTTTCTGAGTTACACTTAGCAATCAGTCATGCCCTGACATTACAACCAGATTGGAGTTTAAGTATTTATCTCTTGGGTCATTTCTAAAGATGACTGACTTTAGGTTTTAAATTTTCCTGGTTCCCCCGCCCCCGCCCCAAGAGGTAAGTTTAACTCCATTTGGGGATAACCTTCCGTGAATTAAAGATGATTTATAAAGGGGTCAAGTAGGGATCAAATAGAGGCTCTCTCTACTTCCATCTCCTTTGCCACACTACCTTTCCTTCAGCCTTGGCCTTAGTATTATCCTAATATACTCAGACACAGAGTTCTGAATTTTAAGCATAACAGGTATGTGTTAGGGGTAGAAGGAAAACTTAACGAATTAAGTACCCATTATATGCCTGGTGCTGTAAAAATTTCTCCTCTGCTTGTTTAATTATTACTAATACATCTAGTATTCAGACTGAACCCCTCTTCCCCAAGTATTTCCAGTAACTGCTAACCAGAAGGCTGGCAGTTCAAACCCACCAGCTACTCCTCAGAAGGAAGGTTGGGCGATCTACTTCCATAGTGATACCACCTTGGAAACCCAAGGAGAGGTCGCTATGAGTCAGGTCTGATTCCAGGGCAATGGGTTTGGTTTTTTTGGTTATAACACCACCAGTCACAAAATTATACCCAAAAAAATACAGTAAGTCATTTCTATCATCCATCTGAGAAACAGAGAAACACTGCCTTCAAGTCAATTCTGATTCACAGTGACCCTATAGAACAAGTAAAAAGCCCACAGGGTTTCCAAGGCTATAATTTTTACTAAAGCAGACTGCTACATTTTTCTCCTGCAACAGCAGCTGGTGGTGGATTCAAACTGCTGATCTTTTAGTTGGAAGCCAAGCACTTAACCACTACAACACCAGAGCTCCTTTTAAAAAGAGAAGCAAGGGGATTTCCAGTAAGATGGCAGAATAGACAGGCAGACCGCACAGACCCTCTTCAACAAAGAAACCAAACTCACTGCCATTTAGTCGGATTTGACTCATAGTGACCCCTCCTTGGGTTTCTGAGGTGATATCACTACCGAAGTAGACTACCCAACCTTCCTTCCAAGGAGTGGCTGGTGGGTTTGAACCTCCAACCGTCTGGTTAGCAGTCAAATGCCTTAGGTACTATGCCACCAGAGCTTCTTCAACAAAGAAAAGAGGAACCAATTTCAACAAAGAAAAGAGGAATCAATTAACACAGATACAGAAGACAATCCTAGAGCCCTGAGCTTTGAAAGGAAGGACACAGAAGTGGACTAAACTTCAACCAGTAGAAGAACCTGCATGAAAACATCGAAAAAGGAGACATAAGGAACTGCGGACTGTCAGTGATCCTGATGGCAGGGACGGCCTGGATATTGCCAAGAGGTGTCAGGGCCTAAGAATTAACCTGAAAAATCTGCCCTGAGAGCCAGGGGCTGCATGGAACACTGCACTGATGGCTGGTGAATAAAAGGGGAAGCAACAAAGAGGAAGGTGGGCTAAGCTGTGGACTCTTTGGCTGTCCGAAGGGTGCAACCACTTTGAAAGTTTACAAGCAGTTCAGTCATCTAGGATATTTGAAGTGAGAGCATTCTCTCAGATTTCAGGGACCTAACTATAGGCTCCACTTGCCGGGGAACACAAGGACATTCCAGACACCCATGACTAGAAAGGTGCAATATTCCCCTTGTTACTCTTATACCCCACACCCTCTTGCTGAATGGAGGTGCAGCCATCCCTCACTCCCACCCACATTCTGGGCCAGCAGGAATTCCATCCCAGTCTGTGTGCTGGGATAAAGCCTGGGTGCCCTGCCCTACCCATATTTTTTTCTTTCTTTTTTTTTTTTTAGTTTATTTTTGTCTGTTTTAAATTTTTTTTCCATCCTTTTTACTATTATTCTTTCTTCTTCCCTTCCCAGGTTCTAGTTTTTGGCTTTTTCCCTCTTCTCTTTTCCTGGTTCCCATTTTTTTCTTTCTCATGGCTAACCCCATTTCTTTCTTTTTTTTTTTTTAGTTTATTTTTGTCTGTTTTAAATTTTTTTTCCATCCTTTTTACTATTATTCTTTCTTCTTCCCTTCCCAGGTTCTAGTTTTTGGCTTTTTCCCTCTTCTCTTTTCCTGGTTCCCATTTTTTTTTTTTTTTTTCTTTCTTGTGGTTCTCCCCACTCCTTGTTTTTCTTTTTGCATTTTTCCCATTTTTGTCCTCATTATTCTCCTACTCTATCTCTTTTCTCTTATTCCTCCCTCCCCAGATATTGAGGTTTTTTCCCTCTTTTTCTATTCATATTTCTTTCGCCTTTTTAAAGTATTTCTTTAAATGTTTTCTCTCATTTATTATTTTTCCTCTTTCTTTTTCTCTTTTGATGATTGTTCCTGTGTGTTTATACAGTATGTGTTTTTGTCCTCTTGCTTTTACTTTTTTGATGTTTTTTCGATTGTTGCTTTTGTCTAACTGAGTGGGAGACAGCAACTGCACCCATATGACCCAAGGACACCCATACTTCCTGCAGCTCCACTTACTTAGTGAGAGCCATCACTTCTTTCTGCACTAACTGGCCAATGATACATGACCACCAGTAAGAGCCTGATTCACCTTTAACTGCTCTTCACAAACAGTTAAGAGATCTGTGCAGCCACTCTCATTCTCTATCACACCCACCAAGAGACAGATGGTGAGTGCATAAATGCTGCCAACTAGCGAACAGAGGAGCACAGTACCCTGCTTACTCAGATATATTGAAAAAAAGAGAAAAAAAATGAAAATCTTGGTCAAATCACTCCAACACATAAACAAATATAATTACAACAAAGTTACAATGTCTCAGAGACAACAGACCATCACAGTCCAGACAAAGAAGCAAGATAAAGCAAGAGAAACAAGGGAGTAGGACCCAGAATATATCCCTGAGGAAGAAGCAGCACTGGAACTCCTTGACAAGGAATTCAAAAGAATTATATTTAGGTACCTTCAACAAATTGAGAGAGAGATCAAGGAAAACACCGATGAAACTAAGGAAAACACAGACAAAACCCTACAATAATTCTGGAAGACAATGCAGGAACAAAATAACAAAATAAATGAAAAAACAGAAATGACACAAAATCTACACAGAGAAATCCAGAAGATTAATACTAAATTTTCAGCAATAGGTAACACATTGAAAGAGCAAAGGAAAAGAATCGAATCAATGAAAGACAGAACTAATGAGATTGAAGACAAATACCTGAATACATCTTTGGAGAGGATTCAATCAGAAAAAAGATCAAAACAAAATGAAGAAAGCCTAAGGTTCATGTGGGATACCATCAAAAGGAATAACTTATGTGTAATCAGAATTCCAGAACAGGAAGAGAAAAATAAAACCATTGAGAAAATTGTCCCAGATTTGTTGGAAGAGAACTTCCCTGCTACGATGAAAGAAGAGAATAAATCCATTTAGGAAGCCTAAGGAACCCCAAACAGGATAAATCCCAAAAGAAAATCACCAAGACATACCATCATCAAACGTACCAAAACCAAAGACAAAGAAAGAATGCTGAAAGCAGCATGGGAAAAACAAAAAGTTACCTACAAAGGGCAACCAATAAGACTAAGCTCTGATATCTCAGCAGAAACCAAACAAGCAAGAAGGCAATAGGATGGTCTATATAAAACCCTGAAAGAGAAAAATTTCCAACCAAGAATTATACACCTAGCAAAACTGTCCCTCAAATATGATGGTGAAATGAGATTTCCAGAACCAAACCAAAAGAAGGGGAAAAATAGTGTAGTTGCAGAACTTCTAAATGGTGAGAAGTCAAGAGAGTTGCAAGATAGAATGGACTATTCTAAACTCCAGGAGAAAATTATAAATCACAGGGTAACCTCAAAGAAAAATGATAAACCTTCACATCACAATAAAAAAGGGGACAAGCACAAATATTTAGCAAATACTAAAACAACAGCAATGAAAGAAATGATAACACAATTTGTAAACAAAATGAGCTCAGCATAGAAAATTATATGGAACAAAGAAATCAGGAACACCACAAAAAACACATAACAAAATGACAGTAACAAATTCACACTTGTCAATAATTACACTGAATGTAAATGGATTAAACACACCACTCAAGAGACAGAGAGTTGTCGACTTGATAAAAAAACATAACCCATCAATATGTTGTCTATAAGAGACACACCTTAGAGAGAAAGACAAGCATAAATGAAAAATCAAAGGTTGGAAAAAGATGTATCAAGCAAATGGCAACTAAAAAAGAGCAGGAGTCTCAATACTAATTTCTCATAAAACTGACTTTAAGATAAAAAAGAGAAGCAAAGCTACATTACTCAACATTAGAAACAGGAACCCAGTTGTTCCCGTCAAACTACGCTGCTTTCCCCTTAGGGTTTGAAAGTTTACTATAAGTATAGAGAAGATACTTAGCAACAGGTACACTTGACCGAACTACTTCAGAAGTTCCACAGCCTATTTCATTCTAAAAATACTCACAAAAAGAATTATTCTTTACTATTACTACATTAGTGTGAATCAAGAACAACTCCCTAAGCATAGCTTAGCCCTGACATTTATCCACTTAAAATAGGAACAGCACCAAGCACTTGGAATACAGGAGGGAAAGGAAAGGGTGGTTTTAATGCATTATTTCTCTTTTCTCCCTATACTTCAAAGGATCAATTATCACAAAATGTGAGATCTATTGCAGAACAATGAGCTTACAAACTAGGACCTACTTATAGCAAACCCTATCATCTGAAGCTTACTTACCCTGGAACTCGTGCAAATAAATACACATCCAGTGTTTAGTGAATGTATAAAATGTCATACAAAGATTTACTGTTTATTTTCTAGTTCCACAGAGTTGATTTTGTACAGTTTCACTATCAACTTCTAAATGGCTTATTATAACATTATTTTATCTAAAACAGAAGCCTACTCTGTCTCATAAGGTTTTCCCTGGCCAATTCTTTGAGAAGTGGACGGCCTCTTCCTTCTTCCTAGTCTGTCTCAGTCTATAAGCTGGGCTGTT
>NW_006921597.1:711727-715333 GCF_000298275.1 Orycteropus afer afer | reverse complement strand
ACGGTGGCTGCGATGATGGGCTCAAGTATAGCAGGGATTGTGGGGCTGGCGCGGGATCGGGCAGTGTTTCATTCTGCTGTGCATGGGGTCGCTATGAATCGGAAACGGCTCGACGGCACTTAACAACAAAAACAACTTTGTCTCATCTTCAGAGTCAAAATCAAAGATTACAATATTAAGCTAGTCACATCCTACTGTTCATATTCACTTCCAGTATGACATGACAAAACTGTTCAGAAACAGTTTCATTTCAAACTCCTAATTAGAAGGATTGAAAAAAAAAAAACCCACTGCCGTCAAATCAGATCCAACTCATAGCGACCCCTCCTTGGGTTTCCAAGGCAGTATCACTACAGAAGTAGACTGCCCAATCTTCCTTCAGAGGAGTGGCTGGTGGGTTTGAACCGCCAGCCTTCTGGTTAGCAGTCAAATGCCTTATGTACTATGCCACCAGAGCTCCTTTAGAAGGATTAGGAACATAAAATGTTTGAAACAAATCACAGCATTTCAGCCAGGTACCCATCATACCCTGAATTTCATGCCAACTTACACCAACTCCATACCTTTAGATCAAAGTTTGTTTAAGAGACTATTTCCATAAATTCCCTCTCATTCTTTTTTAAGCCAGGTTACACTTTTTTCCCTTTTCAAAAGCATCCAGTGGACCCCAAAATAAAGACAACAGAACTTTTAAATTCTGTTTCCAATTCCACCATTACCTCATGGTCTTTGAGAATGACTTGTGTCTCTATCTGAAAACCAGAACACAAATGCTATCCTCACTTGTCTGACCCAGCTCTCCTTCAGGAAAACAAGGAGTTGGTCTCTCCTATTTCACATGTCCAAGAGGCCTGGTGGTACAGTGATTAAACACTCAGCTGCCAGCTGACAGGTCGGCAGTTAGAACCCACCAGCCACTGTAATGGAAAAAGATGTGGCAATCTGCTTCTGTAAAGACTCACAGCCTTGGAAACCCTATGAGGCAGTTCTACTCTGTTCCACAGGGCTGCTATGAGTAGGAATTGACGATGGCAATGGGCTTTTATGACGAGCCTATTCATGTGTCCAACTACTCACTTAAAAGGAAAAAAAAAATTTCCACTTTAAGCATTCTGAAGTAAATTCTCTGAGCTCAAGAAATCTTAAGAGAGTGTTCCCTTGCCTACAAATCAAAAGGAAAAAAAGTTAGTTTTAGTGTTATATTAGGATACCCATACAATTTAAATAATGTTTAAGAGCTGTAATGCAGTTCCAAAACAATAAAACTGCCTTAACTCATGGTCTCACTCACTAAGAATAGTAACATTCACAATCTTCATCATTTTGTTCCTTCATTCCAGGCCATGACTGAACACTGACATTATCAGGGACTCCAAATAGGAGTCCAAGCAACCTTCTTTATAGTTCATTGTGTAACAAGGCAGAAAATCAGGTCAGGCAACAAAGCCTTACTTGATATAAACTTCATCAGATGGACAAGGAGACAAATTTTCTATAGAAAAGAAGAAGACTAAACTGTAAGAAACATCAAAGAAAAAGTTAACCTCATATAACACAATATGGCCAGAAAAGATTTAGCTATAGCGTTCTTTGTTCTAAAGGTAGTAAAAGGGAGTATAACCCAGTGGCATAGATAAAAATGGCAAATGATCCAAAAGTGTAAGCCTTTTGTACTACAATAGTTTGGAGATAAAATTTACCTTCTTACGTTTAGCATAAGCTGATGGATCCTCTTACATAAACTGACAACATTCATACACTTAGCAAGTATTTTCTAAGCTCTACATTTGAAGCACAATGCAGAAAAAAAAGCATGCTCTGTGAGGAAAGAAAAATAACCTGGGATTGAAAGTCAATGAAATCATGTACAAAGTGTACATGCTGATAAAAATCAATCTTCCACCAACTACATTCTAGCAGTTAGGGAAGTAAAGGCACACAAAACAAACTTCTTTGACTATCCTCAGCTTCGGTACTTAATCTCAAAATGAGAACTGATCAACGCTTCAGAACAGAAAAAAATGGCTGAAGCAACAGATTACAAATTAAAGCTGGACTGGAAACCCAGAATAACCAATCAGCTGTGTGACGCTGGGCAAGTCACGTAACCTAAATTAGATAGCGCCTGGAACATAGGAAGCTCTTAACAACCTGTAGGTTCTAACAAATTTCTCTGACCAATTTGTATGTGGAACATTTCTCAAACCATGTTGCCCAAGATATTAGTGGTCTGCTAAAACCAAAAAGCAAAAAAATCTGGAAAAGGCTGTATTAAAAAATATTAAGCATGGCTTCTAAACTGAAAGATTATCAGAGCTATTAATATGCTGTTCTGTCATAAAAGGAGCAGTGGAATGATGGAGATGGAGAGAAGATTTAGTATGCACATTTTCTGATTCTGAATTTCCATTAAATCTTCTGGCAAATACTGTGAAAAACACTGATTTAGACTACTGATTTCCACTACTGACATCTCAATTCCACAAAGCAGTTCAATTTTAAAATTAAAAAATTGGGAACCTACCTGGGACTGTCAATTTAATTTGCTAAGTAAATTAAAAAAAAAAAAAAAAAAAAATCCTAATCATTTCATTTGAAATCCAAAAAGAAAAGTCATTCTCATAATAAAGAATAGACCTTTAAATTAAATATATCTAACTTTATGAAAATTTTACTATGCTGCCCTCCCTTCTACCATGTGTGCCCACAGGGCAATTCAGAACCTCTGATTTAGACCTCTCCATCAAAAGACAAATACTGGGAATTCTAGTATTGAGTTTCTATTAATGAGCCAAGAGAATTTCACAAGAACAATCAAATACACTTCACAGCAGGAACATTCAGGTCAGAAAAGATCACATATAATTGAGATGTTAAAAGTTATCACTGACCATCACAGAGTAAGAAAAAATAAGTTAATGGAATAGAACTTTAAGAACAAAAGCAGTTCAAGCAAATACAGGGATTTTTATAAAACAGTACTGAAAAGGATACTATCCCAGAACAAACTTAGCCATTGAATCCCAAATCTTCAAAGATTTAAGGTTTTAATTTATTCAGTCAACATTACCAACATTAAGAATGTTTGTTTAATTTAATAAAGGAAAATCTTGACATTGCTTTGCATTGTCTTCAATCCTAACATTTTCAGGATTGTTCATTAATCATAAGAGAATATTGTATTAATAGTTTTTAACTTCATGAAGAAGGTTTAGAGCTAAAATTTAAATCCCAGTGAGATTTAATCCTCACAGAGCAAGGACAAGAACAGATATATGCACACCCATGATCACTGCAGCACTATTTACAAGAGCAAAGAGATAGAAACAATTTAGATGCCCATCAACAGAAGAATGGATAACCAAACTGTGGTACATACACAGAATGGAATACTACGCAACACTAAAGAATAACGTAGCATCTGCAAAACACTGCATAACATGAATGAATTTGGAGGACATTATGCTTACTGAAGTTAAGTCAATTCCAGAAGGACAAATACTGTATTAGTTCATTACTGTAAAAAGTCAAGGAAAGGTTTATATATAGAAGGAAACTTTCTTTGCTGGTTACCAGAGGTGGGAGGGGAGCAGAAGGAACACTGCA
>NW_006921597.1:710356-711605 GCF_000298275.1 Orycteropus afer afer | reverse complement strand
AATCCTCACAACTGGACCAATATGCAGCATCAAGATCAATGGAGATATGAGTGAAGTTGTCAAAGATTCCAAATTACTTGGTTCCACAATAAACATCAATGGAAGCAGCAGTCAAGAAATCAGACATATTGCACTAGGCAAACCTACTACAAAAGACCTCTTTAAAGTGCTGAAGAGCAAAGATGTCTCTTTGAAGACTAAGGTGCACCCTCATATGCATCTGAAAGCTGGACAATGAAAAAGGAAGACCAATAAAGAGTTGATGCTTTTGAGTTGTGGTGTTGGTGAAGAATACTGAAAGTACCATGGACTGCCAGAAGAACTAACAAATTTGTCCTAGAAGAAGTGCAGCTGGAATGCTCCTTGGGAGCGAGAATGGTCAAACTTTGTCTCACCTACTTTGCTCATGTTGTTAGAAGGGACCATTCCCCAGAGAAAGACATCATGCTTGGTAAAGTGAAGGGTCAGCAAAAACGGGAAGGCCCTCAACAAGATGGACTGACACAGTGGACACAACAGCAGGCTCAGGTATAGCAAGGATTGTGAGGCTGGCGCAGGACCGGGCAGTGTTTTGTTCTGCTGACACAGGGTCAGAGCCGACTCAACAGCACCTAACAACAACAACTATGATTAATTCAGTGGCTAGTACATGATCCTCTATGTGTGAAAACATAGGGAACAAAATTCCCTCCTTATGCAGAATCCAAAAATATCCAAAAACCCAAATTACTAAACCACAGATAGCAGAAATAAAAACAATTGCCTTATTTTACAGATGAGGAAAACTTAAGACCTCAAAGATTTAATAATTTGCTTAACATTCAAATGAAAATTTCCCCCATAGTGCTATAAAACAATTTATATATAATAATAAATGAAACCAGCTAAAGAAAGAGCTGATAGCAGTTGCAAAATGAGGCTAATGGTTGGTTAATTCTATAGCTTGAAGCCAGTTTGTTTATTCTGAAAGCACTTTTTTACCATTTTAAAACATATCTCAGATATTTCCTCTAATCTTAAAATAGCTATATTACTTCAATGTTTAAACCAAAAGTCAAAAGGAGGAGAAAATATTTAATCCCTGCGGTGTAGTAAATTACTTAGTGTGGCTTTTCTACCCATAAGTCTTTGTAAACTCTAAGGTGGGAATTGCTATTAGCTACGGAGGAGATCCTGATTTTAAAGTCGCCCACCTGGGTTATTTCTGTTGGGCGTGGCACAATACAATGTTCTGGGAAGTTCCCACTCT
>NW_006921597.1:690339-708046 GCF_000298275.1 Orycteropus afer afer | reverse complement strand
AATTATCGAACCCAGGAGAGAGGTGGTGGGTGCTCTGGGAGGAACGGTTGAAGAAAGGGCTGGAGGAAGGCAGCATGTCTGGCCTGGCAGGAATAGGCCTTGGGTTACTGCTGGTAATCCTGTCTTCCCCTTGTGGGATTAGAGGAGGTCAGAACATGTGGCCTCCTTGTCGTTTTTGCAATCCCTAACTCCACTATCCACTTTTTCCAACACTTTATGAATCCCTTTATCTCACTAGCCAAAGTGCCTAGAAAAGCTCCTAGGATACACAGTGAAACCTGTGAGAGCTGGACCTTGACGGGACTGCCTTGTTTTTCTGGGTCTTATAAGTTTTCCACCTTTGACAGGGTACAGTCTTACCACTTTTGTACTGCTCGTTTCAATGGAAAATACATGAGTTTTCCTTCTCTGAAAGGTTCCCATTTTACACAGGTTCTGGCTTTCGCAAATTTTAATACAGCAAACCAATTGCCCCAGAATTGATCCCAACTCAATGGTGACCCCCCCACCAAGTGCTAAGGTAGAACTGTGCTCCATGGAATTTTCAATGGCTGGTTTTTTCGGAAATAGATCACCAAGTCTTTATTCTGAGTCATGTCTGGGTGGACTTGAACCTCCAATCTTTCAGTTAGCATCCAAGCACATTAACTGTTTGCACCACACATGGACTCCCCTGGAATACAGTATGCACTAATAAACAGAGGGGAATGTGGTTCAGTTGTAAAATTCTCACCTTCCATGCAGGAAACCAAGGTTAGATTTCAAGGCAATGTACCTCTTATGCAGCCATCATCCACCTGTCAGTGGTGACTTGTGTGTTGCTATGATATGAAACAGGTTGCAGCAAAGCTTCTAGACTAAAACAGATGAGGAAGAAAGGCTTGGTACTCAATTTCCAAAAATCAGGCAATGAAAGCCCTACAAATCACAATAGTCTGATCCATAACCAATCATGGAGATGGTACAGCACCAGGCAACATTTAGTTCCATTGGACATGGGGTCCTATGAGTCAGGGAAACTTGATGGTAGCTAACAACAGCAACAACAACAGACATTGAATGAATTCAAACAGACTACCGTTATTACTACATGACCTTGTTACTATCAAACACAAGCCAATTCCAAAATGCTCTATATTTCACAAATATAGTATATTGCGTATCCTCAAAGAAAATATTCACTTTCTAAATCAATCACTCACACTCAGGATTACAAATAGACATATTCTGCCACCAACAACAAAAAACTAGAAAATACCATATATAAGTATGTTGAAAGAATATGGTAGAAATAAATTTGTTGCAGAATAAGATCGACCCATGTTATACTGGGTGACTTTGTTTAAAAAAAAAAAACTTTGGGAACTCTGACTCTGCTCTAATTCTGCATCTAATACTGGTTGTACACTAAAATAAGAGGGTAGAATAACTCTAAAATAAAACCCTATTGAATTAGCACCTACACTTGAAACAGAGTTACCAATGTTTTAGTGATTAGTTAAGACTGAAAAATGTAGGCAATTAAACTCTTATCATTGTCACTTGTTAATAGTATTTTCAACCACTTTTTAACCTAAAATATACAAATCAAAACTAGAAGTGAAAGCTAAATTTGCTGAATTTATCTTTCACGTGTTCCTAAACAGAAAGTAAAGCACATTAATAGCTCTCACACTACATCAGCAATCCAAATACCAATAATTTTTCTAACCAACAAGCTATGGTTCAAAATTTCCACTTAGAGGTCTTTAAGCCTCAACCTAATTTATCTTAAGCAGGGACAGTGATGCCTCTGTAAACACTAAACACTCAGCAGTGACCTTTTACAAAATCAGGACCTAATAACTGGAACCATAAATTCAAAATCAGAGAAATAATAGCTTAATAAATTTTGCCACTTAAATTATAGATCTACCAGAAGCAACTAAGTTCCATTCAACAAATTCAGTTAGGAATCATTAATGAAATAACTGCTTAAAAAGCCAATCTGCTGTTCTCTAAAGGGCATGTAACTATGGGAAGGTCCTCTGCTTATATGTTCTCATACATAAAAACAAAGCTATATTTGGAAACAATAGGTTCAACTTTGTCTGCCACTTTTTAATAGTACTTATGGACTTGGTTGGACTTGGTCTATCAGGTCATTGCTTTGAGCCAACTCTTCATTCATTAGTCAATTTAAGGTGTTTTATGAATACTATTACCCCCATCATTTTCAGCAAGTACAAAAGCATAAAATGTTAAGAAGAAAACACAATTACAATTCCTTCATTCAACAAATACTCACTGAATGTCTGTCCACTGTGTATCAAGCATTGTTCTAAACACTGGTGGAAAAAAGAAGTAGCAAGAATAAATATGAATGGTAAGGAAATGAGAAATTTAAATGCATATGGGAAGAACTATCTAAAGTACAAATAAGTCAAGCATAGAGGACAAAGACTGAATCTTGCAATACATGAAAAGTACGGTACTAAAGTGATCAACAGTAAGCAAGAGAAAAGGAAGCAAACCAAACTCACAGGCTTTGAGTCAGATTCAACTAACAGCGACCTCTCCTTGAGTTTCCGAGGTAGTATCACTACAGAAGTAGATTTCCCAACCTTCTTTCCGAGGAGTGGCTGATGGGTTTGAACCGCCACCCTTCTGGTTAGCAGTCAAATGCTTGAGGCACTATGCCACCAGAGCTCCCAAGAGAAGAGTGAATGACAAAATGGATGTTTTCCTGGATGACTAGAGATCATTCTCAATGATGACAATATAGTACCCTAGGGGACATTTTGGACATTTATGGAAGTGTCTTCGTTGTCACAATAATTAAAAATGCTACTGACATTTAATGGACAAAGGCTAGGAAAGTCCAGCAGAAAGAAGTATCTCTATTCTTAAAACTTTCCATATGGAAAGTTAGGTAAATGAAAACCATCTTCATAACTACCAAAGCCTAGGACCTAAGTTTTTTTCTGCATAATTTTAACATAAATTTTCAGGAAAGCAACTATCATATATAGCAAGAGAAAACTGTGCTTTATAATTTTACCAAGAGCTGCTTACCATTTTGGTGGTTTGCCTCTCATGGTATTTAAGTTGCAGATATCCTTATAGCAGTCTACTGGGGTAGCTGTCATATCAAGTTGATTCTATGTTTAGTGCCAATATCTAGTACATTATGTGGCAATCTACTTCCGTAGCGATACTGCCTCAGAAACCAAAGGAGGGGTTGCTATGAATCAGATCCAACTCAACGGCAGTTGAGTTTGGTTTTTGGTTTATGTCCTCCTGTTATATGGACAGCCTGAATATGTACAGATTGAAATATATATTATTTTGTCATGAATTTTTTTTTTTACCTTTTATAGTAGAGCTAGACAATTATTTTTAAAAAAAGAACAGTCATATTACCTATAAAATTCATTTTAAAAGATTATTTCAAAATATTATTAAAAGAGAGTATTAGGTCTGATAGGTTTGAGAATCATCAGGCTAAAAGATCAGCATCATTGTCGGATGTCTTCAGGTCTCAGTAAATTCAGGAAAAGGCAGAAAAAGGCATGGAACTATGGGAATTTTTATTGAGAAAGCAAATTCTAAGCATGGTGAAAGTGAGTATGAGGAAACCTTTATTGTAAGCTGAATACAGGTTTAAAGTCTAGTCAAATCCACACAACACCAGGGTAAGTGAAAAGGAGGTTAATATCGGGTATCCAGTCTAAGAAATTTCCTGTGACAATTGTGGAAATCAAGGAGAGAAGTTACCCGTCTTAATGGATTTTCCTGGAAGACAAAAATGGTCTATTTTAGGAAAAGAAGCCTGACAGTCTGCTTAACATACAAGAAAAGTAAGCCTGGTTTAAAATCATCTAAGAGCTGACTCACTTCTATTTGATATACATGCACTTGGGACTTTGAACTTCCTAACAATCTAATTTTAAAAAAGAGTAAGAACCTAAAATGTTTCTTCTATGCTAAAGGATCTATTTCTCTGAAAATAAACATTCCTATGCTGCCTTTCAATCAAGAATTACAACAAAGCTCCACTCCTCTGCTCATTTAAACTTCCAAACGGTACACCTAACTATCCTTTTACAGTGGGATCTACTAGGTAAACTGAGAGGGTCAGATGAATCAGCTCAGTCACATGAAGAATTAGTATTAGGACAAGGAATGATAACTTCAGTCCACTCTCTTGGGCAAGAGTTTAAACTATAAATATAAACAACCATCTCCTCAGCTCATGAAACCTCTAAGAGACACAGACAGTACAAGTTGATTAATGCTAAGATGAGTTACAGAAAAATTCAAAGTGTATTTCTGATTTTGCTATTTTCAAACTGGAATTTCCAGCTGTCTTACTAAATTACATGTGATGTTACTACCTCATTTAATCCCCAACTGACAAAAAAAAAATCTGGATACTTTTCTCTTAGAAATTGCCCTACAGTGTGTAATTTGAGAAGAGTGATCCAATTCTTCTGGTTTCAGTAACTACAAGGAAAGTAAAGTGACCCTAACAGATAATGCTATAATGGAATAAACTCAAAACCAAATTCACTGCCATCGAGTCAATTCCAACTCATAGCGACCCCCTTTGGATTTTCAAGGTGGTAAATCTTTATGGAAGTAGATTGCCCAGTCCTCCTTCTGCAGAGTGGCTGGTGTGTTTGAAGCACCAACCTACTGGTTAGCAGTCAAATGCCTTAGGCACTATGCTACCAGAGCTCCTTTCTAACGGAATAGCAGCCACTAACTACTGAGGCCTAGTCTCTGCTCTAAACAATCCCTCCCAGTGTTTAAAATCTTATGGTCTCAATTACTTTACTAAAAATTTTCATCAGGACACCACAATTAGAAATCAAAGCTACAAGAAAACAAACTTTTAGGCATCAGTGACACAAGAAGACAATGCCTATTCCTATACCAGGATTTCTCAACCTCAGCACTCTTGACAGTTTGAGCTAGATAATTCTTTGTTGGAGAGCACTGTCCTGCGCATTGCAGCACATCTGGACTCTACCAACTATATTCCAGTACCAGCCCCTCCCAAGTTGTGTCAACCAAAAGTATCTACCAAACCAAAAGGACCCAACTCATTGCTGTCAAGTCAGATCCAACTCATAGCAACCCCTCCTTGGGTTTCCAAGGCAGTATCACTACGGAAGTAGATTGCCCAATCTCCCTTCCGAGGAGTGGCTGGTAGGTTTGAACCGCCATCCTTCTGGTGCCTTAGGCACTACACCACCAGCACTCCTAAAAATGTCTACAGACATTGCCAAATACTCCCTGGGGAGCAAATTTGGTCCAGGTTGAGAACCACTGCCCTACACTAACTTTTTTATTTCTCATAATTAAGCTATGCAGGTATGAAACAGAAGCCAGCATCCACAGGCTTCTCATTCTGCAGTGTAGTAAATTACTTAGTGTGGCTTTTCTACCCATAAGTCTTTGTAAACTTCAAGGTGGGATTTTCTATGAGCAACTGAGGAGCTCCTGATTGCTGAAGTTGTCCACCTGGAGTATTTCTGTTGGGAGTGGCACAAAACAATGTTCTGGGAGGGTCCCACTCTCTCTCAAGTGCTTATAGTTCTGATGCTTGATTGGCTAGTTTGACCACCCTGCCGGGCTCAAAAGGAGACCTCCTAGAGGCAGAACTCTCTCTGACTGCTGGTTGAGGAAGAGGTGCTGCTGAAAGAGACATGCACTCCAGAAAGAGACACATGCTGCTGGGAAAGAGATTCAAGAGACACGCATTGCTGAGTAAGACACCGAGGGACATGCACTGCTGGGGAAGAGACTGTGAGAGACTTGGCTAAGAGACGGTGGGCTGGGAGAGAGACTGCGCTTTTTTCCTGAACTTGAATTGTAGCCTGGTGCTTCCCTAATAAACTCCATAATCTGTGAGCACTGTGTGGCCACTGCAGCGAATTATCGAACCCAGGAGAGAGGTGGTGGGTGCTTTAGGAGGAACGGTTGGTGAAAGGGCTGGAGGGAGGCAGCATGTCTGGCCTGGCAGGAATAGGCCTTGGGTTACTGCTGGTAATCCTGTCTTCCTCTTGTAGGGTTAGAGGAGGTCGGAACATGTGGCCTCCTTGCTGTTTTTGCAAGAGAACTGTAGAGAACAAGATACAACCCATACCTTCTTTTCTCATCTTATAAACTGGCTATCTGAATGAACTTAACATTCTCTCCCTGACATAAGTGAAGGTCATAAAAAGCCAACTACACATAAAGAAACAGGTAGTGTTAGCATCCAGTCGGTACTTCTCAAAAACATACAAGGAGTTTCATCTCCAGTGAGTTTAATTTTAAGATTTTGTTCTTCCTCATATTGAAAAATCCCATAGATTTGCCCAATATATAAATGCCTATCAGTAGAATTTCAAAGTTAGAACTAGCCTTCTGTCCATCATAAGAATACATGTTTCTGATTTCTAAATTCTTAGAGGGAATACATTAACTGACACTGTATGGTCAAAATTCACATGATAGCACCTGCATTTTCTACCACTCCAGTTTTTCCAAAGTATATTTCAAAACACTGAAATCACTACTTTGTAATTATAATTCAGTGTTCTACCCTTGATATCATTTATTCATTCAAGAAATACTTACTGCTACATATCACCAAATATACACTAAATAATTAAGCAGACTTTTTAGCCGGTAACTCACCAACAGCAGAGTCTTAAGATTATTTAATAATTAAGGGCTCCCAAACTCAGCTCAAATAAATTACTTCACTCAGTTCAACCACTCTACTAATGTTACTTAGACACCTCTCCCAGATATTTCTAAATCATGCAGTTTAAAAAGCAAAGTGAGAAAGTAAAAGAAAATAGCTAGATAAGAGACACATATTCATCTGGGTAAAGGGAAAGACAATATACCAAAAGCTAACGACCAATTCAGTAACACTGAGGAAAAGGAAGACACAGAGAGGTGCACAAAAGGTATAAACAACAAAGATAATCATTTTTACATAGACAATACTGCATTATCAGTAATAACAAACATTAATCTATGGGTGGATATATAGGTAGACAGGCTAAATGATCAGGCAAAAAGGAATACACCCATATAACCATATTTAAGTTTGGCAGATGATATTTCTATATACATATTTGTATGTGCTATAAGAATGTCCAAATATAAGAACAATGTGGAATAAAACTCAAAATCAGGTGACAAAAAAAAAAAGGGGAGGACCAGGTTTGCTGGTCTGATAGAGCCTGATGGAGCCACTGAGACTATGGTCCTCAGCTGCCCTTCAGGTCAAGAACTGAACCCACACCTATGACTTCCAGCCAAACAAAAGACAGGCATATGAGATGAACATTTACACTAGGTAGATACACTCCTTGGAGAGAACAATCATGGGAGAACAGAAGGGCTATGTATGCACAGGGAGACAGCTCAGGAGTGCATGGAGGGAAGGACACAGGGAAGAGGTAACTATGGAGAAGTAGTAGGAGGGGAGCTGTTGCATTCTGGTAAATTGTAGTCAATGTCATGAGACGGAGTGTATGTAACCTGCTGTATGGAAAGTGAATTTGTTCTGTAAACTTGCACCCAAATCACAATAAAAACTGATTGATTAATTAATTTAAAAAGAATGTCCAAATATATAATAGAGCTAATGGGGGCAAAGTGATGATAACTTCTTACCCACAGCCAAACACCCTGAGGGAATGAGTCACTGGCCCACAGGTTCAAGACCAGGGTCACCAGGGATATCAAGCTCAACTGACAGACCATACTATGCAAAAACAATGTTCCACATCCTACTTTGGTAAGTAGCACCTGGGGTCTTAAAAGCTTACAAGCAGCCATCTAAGATGCAACAACTGGTCTCCCCAAGTCCGGAGCAAAGACAAATGAAGAAAACCAAAGACAGATAGAAACAATTAATCCAAGGGAATACTGGACCATGGGAACCTCAGCCTACATGACCCTGAGACCAGAAGCAGATGGTATCCAGCTACCACTGCCAACCACTCAGAAATGGATCCAAATTGGAGATCCTAGATAAAGTAGGAGAAAAATGTGGCACAAAACTCAAAATCATTAAAAAAAAAAAAAAAAAACAGGCTTATCGGTCTGAGACTGGTAAAACTCCCAACACTACAGCGCCTAATCACCCTTTTGGCCTGGAATTGAACTCACTCACATGGCTTAACTTCCAGTCAAACAACCCCTGCAAGGTGAACAATTATACCAAGCAGGTACACTCCTTAGAACAATCAACCATGGGAGAAGAGAAGGGCAGCATTTGCGCCAGGAGACAACTCAGAAGGCAGGAGTGCACAGGAAAAAAGGGCACAGTGAAAAGGTAGCCACAGGGACCCAGTGCGAAGAGAGCTGTTACATTGTGGGGATTGCAATCAATGTCAAAATGTGTATGAACTGTTGAATGGAAAATTAACTTACTCTGTAAACTATCACCCACATCACAATAAAAATATATGGAAAAGTCAGTAAGCTTAGAGTTTTAAGGGTCACAAAGTCTTTAAGTAATCAATTTTTTAGCTACTCATAGGGTACTTAGAAAATTGTCCTGTATTAACACTGCTTTGGTTACCTAGTGCCACTCTGACAGGAATATACCACAAATGGGATGCTTTAACAAACAAGAGTTTATTCTCTTACTGTTTTGGAGGCTTGCAGCCAAAGTTCAAAGTGCCAGGCTCCAGGGGCTGTGTGAAAGCCCCTCAACCTTGGGCTTCAGCTCTGCCTCCTACTCCTGGCCCACTGAAGCCGGAGGCTTTTCTTCACTCAGACAGCTGCTGGCTGCTGAGGCTGACAAACCCAAGAACAAGTGAAATGGTACCATCCCAATACTGCCAAATAACACGGTAGGCTAGCAACTGAAGTCCAGAAAAAGTCCCAATATCAGCAGGGTATGGCAGACTGCTGAACAACACCGTGACCACATGCAGGGTTCAAGCATGCCAAAAAGCTAGAGACCTTTCTCAAAGCTGCTTCTTATATACTGGAAGCAGACCACAGCCCTAAAGCAGCTGCTCTAGTAGATTCCACCATGGAACTGATTGCCAATCTCACCATGGGAAATAACTACATCCAGCTCCCTGGCCACTCAACCAGACCCAGCCAAGTTGACACACAACTTTAACTACCACAAATGCCATTACAAATAAAATGCAATGATTAACACCTTATGCAGTAGCTGGTGAAGAGTTAAACTAAAGAATATTACTTACTGATAATAACAACACTTTATTCAATCAAAGAAGCTGATATAGTAAGGAAATATGAAAGGGAAAAAAGCCTGCCAGTTCCTTTCAGCAAAGTCTCAGACGTGAGCAATACACTGGCAGTCCTCAATTAGACTAATTTCTTGTCTATTTGGGAGTTACCACAATCCCCATGGAGTCTCTGGATGATACAGTTATCACACTCAGATGCTAACCAAAAGGTTGGAAATTCTAATCCACCCAAAGGCATCCAGGAAGAAAGGCCCAGCAACCTACTTCTGAAAAACATTTAGCCACTGAAAACTTTATGAAGCACAGACCTACTCTGGCATATAGAGGGTCATCATGAGTCAGAACCAACTCAACAGCAACTGTTTTTTTTTCCCACTCCCCATAAAACACTTAAAAATAATCCTGTTGTTGTTGCTATGTGCAGTAGATTCCACCATGGAGTTGGTTACCAGTCTTATCATGGGGAATACTACATCCATCTGCCTAGCCACTCAACCAGGCCCAGCCAAGTTGACACACAGACTTCACCACTACAGTAATCTGCTTTTGTTTTTTATGAGACTAGGATTATTCTTAGGAGCTCTGGTAGCATAGTGTCTAAGGCACTTGACTGCTAACCGGAAGGCTGGTGGTTCAAACGCACCAGCCACTCCTCGGAAGGAAGGTTGGGCAATCCACTTCTGTAGTGATACCACCTCGGAAACCCAAGGAGGGGTTGCTATGAGTTGGGTCTGACTCAATGGCACATAACAACAACAAAGTAGGAAGATATTTTTTTAATAAAAGAAATTCCTAAATCACTATTGACTTCTAGTATGAAGACTCTTTTTTGATGCCTAGCTAAAAGATAACCAAACCAAATCAAACTCACTGCCATCGAGTCAATTCTGACTCATAGCAACCTCACTGGGTTTCCAAGGCTGTAAATCTTTATGGAGGGAGACTGCCTCATCTTTCTTCTACAGAGGGGCTGGTGGGTTCAAACCACTGACCTTTTAGTTAACAACCAAACGCCTTAACCACTACACCACCAGAGCTCCTTAACAGACAGATAACAGTACCACTAAATTATTTTCATTTTAAAATCCCTTTCATTTAAACCTTAAACCAAAAATATCCCTAGAAGTTTCTTAAAACCAAACAATAGTTCAACTTAACTACTAAAAAATGTCGGCCTTGAGTATTACTCACTTTTATGAACTATCCAGATGGGATCAATTTGACAGCAGCAACTCAAACGATTAGATAGAAACCTTAGGGGGCTAGAGTATCGTGAACTCTCAATGTGCCCCTTCTAGCCATAGTCTTTGTGACTCCCACCAAAGGACTGAGTAAACCCAGAAACCAAACCCAGTGCCAATGAGTTAACTCCAACTCATAGTGACCTTCACTGGGTTTCCAAGCTGGTAAATCTTTTTGGAAGTAGATTGCCTCATCTTCTTTCCATGGAGCAGCTAGTATGTTTGAACCACCAAACTTCTGGTGAGCAAATGCCTTAGGCACTATGCCACAAACGTGAGGTGCTTGTGGCTCACCAAGGGGATTGGATGTTGTTGTTGTTAGGTGCCATCGAGTCGTTTCCGACTCATAGCGACCCCATGCACAGCAGAACAAAACACTGCCTGATCCCGCCCCAACTCCCGATACCTGCTATACTTGACCCCATCATCGCAGCCACTGTGTCAATCCATCTCGCTGAAGGTCTCCCCCTCTTTCATCGACCCTCCACCCTACCAAGCACGACATCCTTCTCCAAGGAATGGTCCCTTCTGACAACCAAAATAGGTGAGATGACATCTGGCCATTCTCACTTCCAAGGAGCATTTCGAGTGCACTTCCTCCAGGACAGATCTGTTAGTTATTTTAGCAGTCCATGGTACTTTCAGCATTCTTCGCCAGCACCACAACTCAAAAGCATCAACTCTTCTTCCGTCTTCCTTACTGGATTGGATAATTTGCTAATAATGTAAATGAGAGGCATGGTAGCTTTGCGGGAGTCAGACCATACAAATAAGGTATATGGAATCTTAATGTAGGGATTGGTCAGTTTTGCCGTCCCGCTAGGCTTAAAATGAGCCATCCCAGAGGGAGAAAGAAGGATTTCATTACCACCAAGAAAGAAAAGTTGGTAACAGAGAGAGTGTGTCCTTTGGACCTAGAGTCCCTGGGCTGGGAACCTCCTAGAGCCAGGAAATAGCACAGAATTCCAACACCAGAGAGAAGGTGAGATGTAGCAGCAGCAGAGGCAGAAGACGAACAATAGGTTTCCTAGCACACAGAGCAAGAAAGCTGAGGACCTTTGGGCAGGAGGCAAGGTGGAGTAGGGTGCCTCTTTGCACTTTGTGGAGCTAGTGTTAGACAACCCATAGAACTAGAGCTGAGTGCCTTTAGGCCAAGGCTTACTGGGGGAGTGGGATGCCTCTGGGCATTATTGACAGAGCTAAAAAGAGCTTTGTTAACACTGGCCTGAGACCTCTCAGAGGGCTGAGGACCAGAGAAAGAACTGTCAGCAGCACAACTAAGAAGAGGCTGTCCTAATCGAAGAATTATATCCTAAGCCATTTCTGATCCTGAAGTGTAATCTGTAACTTCCCTAAAATCCTAAGTATTATCTGTGAATTCTGTGTGGTCATTGCAACGAATTATTGAACCCAGCAAAGAAGTAGAGTTCCATGGGACAAAGGGCAGGTGTCAGAATTGACACCTCATAGAAATCAGCTTTGGGTTGATGCTGATGGTGATTCTCTCTCTCTCTCTCTCCCCCTCATGAAGTTAGAGGAAGGTCAGAAATCTCCACCATGCCATTTTTACAGGGGTAGCAAATTTATGTTAATGGAGAAGAACTCAGGAAAGGAGGGTGAGAATGATTACACAATTGGAAGAATGTAATCAATGTTACTGCATGTTACTTGTTGAAACTGTTAAACTGGTATATGTTTTGCTGCATACATTCTCAACAACAGCAAAACAAAAGAATTATTGGGGAGGGGGGAATCCCCTTCACAAATTCCCTTTATTTCTTAATATCTTCTTTCCAAATGAATCCTTCTTATCTGGGAGGATCCAAACCAGACACACAAAATGGCTATACCAGGATTAGCAGTAAAGAATGTTGTCACCAAATTAAATAAATTCAACCTGTATGTGGCTTAACCTACACATTAGGCATACTCCAAGCTCTCTCAGAGTTATAACCAAAACTACTTCTCTTAACACAGACATTAATAATGTAAATAAAGGGCATGGAACCCTTGTGAGAGTCAGACCATACAAATAAGGTAATGGGATACTTTATAATAGTAAGATTGACCAAAAAATTAATAAATAAACAAAAATCTAGGAGCTCTGGTAGCACAGTACCTAAGGCACTTACTGCTAACCAGAAGGCTGGCAGTTCAAACCCACCAGCCACTCCTCAAAAGGAAGGTTGGGCAATCTACTTCCATAGTGATACCACCTCAGAAACCCAAGGAGGGGTCGCTATGAGTCAGGACCGACTTGACGGCACATAACAACAACAATAACAAACAAAAATCTAAGTATAGTTTCAGGGTTGAACCTTGGGCAAACTACTGCTATTGCCTGAATATACTTCCAAATATATCCAGCTTCCACAGATTCAATAATTCTCTAGAACGGCTCACAAAATTCACGGATTTTATTAACCCACTGCCGTCAAGTTAATTCCAACACATAGTGACCCAACAGGACAGACTAGAGCTGCCCCATAGGATTTTCAAGGCTGTAGATCTTTACAGAAGCAGACTGCCACATCTTTCTTCCATGGAGCAGTTTGTAGATGTGAACCACCAACCTTTCAGTTAGCTGAGCACTGTGCCCCCAGGGCTCCTTCAGAGACTATTACCTATACCCCTGGTGTTGGTGAAGAATATTGGCTATACCATGGGCTGCCAGAAGAACAAACAAATCTGTCTTGGAAGAAGTACAGCCAGAACGTCCCTTACAAACAAGGGCAGTGAGACTTCATCTTACATACATTGGACCTACTATCAGGAGGGACCAGTCCTTGGAGAAGGTAGAGGGTCAGCAAAAAAGAGGAAGACCCTCTACAAGATGAAGTGACACAGAGGCTGCAACAAAGGGCTCAAACACAGCAACAATTATGTGGATGGTACAGGACTGGGCAGTGTTTCTGTTGTACATAGGGTCACTATGAGTCAGAACCAACTTGACAGCAGCTAACAATAACATTACTTTCAGTTATCCATTTATTATAACAAGAAAAGATACAAAGAGATGCATCAGACAAAGTCTGGGAGAGGTCCCAGCATGAGGCTTCCACTGTTCCCAGGGACATACCTCGCACTCTCCACGCATGGATGTTCTCACCAATCCATGAAGCCCTTAAAAAGGGAGTTCCAAGGTTCAGAGACCCCAAGTCATTGACCTCAATGAATATGCATTACTGTGGAGTAGGGCCAAGATGGCTGACTAGGTAGATATAATATCCAAACTCCCTACAACAAAGATCCAAGAAACCAAGTGAAACAGATACAGATGACAATCCTGGAACCCGTAACTTCAAAGGAATGGATAAAGTAGTAAATCAAATACTGATTAGAGGAAGAGATTGAACAAAAACAGCAAACAAGGAGGAATATGGAGTTGTGAATTGCCAACAGGGCTAGCAAAGCACAGCCACTTTGGATTGCTCTGGTGGCATAGTGCCTCAGACACTTGACCGCTAACCAGAAGCCTGGCGGTTCAAACCCACCAACCACTCTTCAGAAGGAAGACTGGGCAATCTACTTCCACAGAGATACTGCCTTGGAAACCCAAGGAGGGACTGCAATGAGTCGAGTCAACTCGAGGGCAGTGAGTTTGGTTTTTTTATTCTGATCAGAGCAGATATCAGATAACTGGCTCTGCTTTCCCAGAACTACACCAACACCCACATTAGTGACTGGTAGTCAGAGATGTATGATCTCTACCCACATACCTCATAACCTCCTGGTGACCAGAGGCACGGCACTACCACCACCCCCATCCCAGGAGCCAGTCAAATCCCCCCAACTGTCAGTGCTTGGCTCCTTTTTTTTTTCTTCTTCTTCTTCCTTTCTTACTTCTTCCCCTTATTTTCCTCTTTTTTTCTTTTTTCCCTTCCTCTTCACCCCACTCCCATTTGTACCCTGCCACTACCTCCTTGGTCAGCAAGACAGCCCACCCCTTCAACCAGCAGGGCACACTCCCACAGAGGGTGCACCGTGTTGCCTGCCACAGCCGTGTTCAGCAGCCAGCACTTGCACCAGTACTATGCCACTTTTTTTCCTTTCTTTTTCTTCTTAATTCTTCCCTTTCTAACCCCCCCTTTTATTTTCTTCCTCTTACTTTTTTTTTTTTTAGACTCTGTGAAGCAGGCCCTTGAACCTCTACCACCTCTACAATCAACAACTCTTATCCACACCCCTAGCCCTCCACAACTGGCATAGTTCACAGTGACACTATAGCCATATTTGGCAGCTAGCACTTACGCCAGTACTACAACACTTTTTATTTCCCTCTCCTTTTGTTTTCTTCACAGTTCTTCTTTCTACGCCCCCTAGGCTTTTTTCTTCCTTTTCCTCCTTCCTTTTTTCTTCTCATCCTACAGAGCGGGGACCCTACCACCACCACAAGTGGTTACGGTGCACGCTCCAGGTGCTGCATGACCACCACAGCCATATTTGGTAGCTAGCGTTTGCACCAGTACTATGGTTTTTCTTCCTTCTTTCTTCATAGTTCTTCCCTCTCCCATTTCCTTGCTTTTCTCTTGTTGCTCTTCTTTGTTCCCTCTTCTCCCTCTCTTCTTCTTGTCCCCACCCTCACCACCTCTAAGGACAGCAGCATTCACCTCTGTCCCTCTGCAGTGGGCAGTACACACACGTGTATTTCTGTTGTAGCCATGTGTGGGGCTAGTGCTTGCTCCAGTACTGGATGTCCTTTTTTTCCCTTCTTTTTCTTTTTTTTTTTTTTTTGTTTCTTAGTTGTTCCCTCTTCTCGTTTCTTTTTCCTTTTTTTTTCCTTCCTCCCCCTAACCCTCTGTTACTTCCCCGTTAGTCCAGAGTCAGTAATCCTATCCAGCCACATTTGCTACACCTGCCACACTACCCACTAAACAAGTGCCACCACCTGCTCTGGCACCACTTGATAGACAACAGCCAATACCCATCCAGTCTGCCCTAAGCTGCTATCCATGACCAGCAATTAGAGACTCATGCCCATACTCCCAACCACTACTAAATTCAACTAGAGACATATGGTGGGCACACCAGTGCTGCCAAAGTAACGACCAACGTGGCAAGCCTGCCCTGTTGCCTGGATGTACTAAAACAAAATACAACAAAAGATCAAAGTGAACCAAACCAACATACAATCAACAAATTAATACAATAATGTCACAATGTCTCAGAGGCAATCAAATCAAACCAAAAAAAAAAGGACAACATGGCTCAAATAAGTGACCAAAATACCCAACCCAACCCAACCCAACCCATTGCCATTGAATCAATTCCAACTTATAGCAACCCTAAAGGACACAGTAGAATTGCTCCATGGGGTTTCCAAGGCTATAAATCTTTACAGAAGCAGACTGCCTTATCTTTTCCCCATGGAGCAACTGGGGTTTTGAACCACCCACTTTTTGCTTATCAGCCATATGCTTTAACCACTGCACCACTAGAGCTCCTTTACCAAAATACAGGGTCAAAAATCTCCCCCAGGAAGAAATGCTGTTGGAACTACCTGATAAGGAATTCAAAAGATTTATACTTAGGTATTTTCAGCAGATTAGGAAACAGATCAAAGAAAACACCAAGGAAATAACGGACAAAATCAAGGAAAACACAGACAAACTCTAAAAGAATTTAGGAAAACAATATAACTTGACAAAATAAATGGAAAATCAGAAATCATACAAAAACCGCAAACAGAAACCCAGAATGTTAATACTAAAATTTCATTAACACATAATGCTTTGGAAGGGCAAAGGAATAGAACTGAATCAATGGAAGAAAGAATTAGTCATATTAAAGACAAATCTTTTCATTCTAATCTGTGAGAGGAACAATAAGAAAAAAGGATAAAACAAAACAAAAAAAGCCTAAGTTTATGTGGGACACCATCAAGAAGAATAACTCAGGTGTGATCAGCATTCCAGAACAGGAAGAGACAAATAAAACCACAGAGAAAATTGTCAAAGATTTGTTGGGAGAGAACTTCCCTAATAAGATGAAAGACAAGAAGATACTCATTCAAGAAGTTCAATGTACCCCAAACAGGATAGATTCCAAAAGAAAATCACCAAGACATATAATCAAATTTTCCAAAACCAAAGACAAAGGAAGAATCCTGAAAGCAATGCAGGAAAAACAAAAAGTTGCCTATAAAGGGCAACCAATAAGACTAAGCTCTGATTTCTCAGCAGAAACCATGCAAGCAAGAAGGCAATGGGATTACATAAAATCCTGAAAGAAAAAAATTGCTAAGAATTATATACCCAACAAAACTGTATCACAAATAAAATTAGGACATTTCCAGATAAACAGAAATTAAAGGAATTTGTAAAAACCAGACCTTACAAGAGATGCTAAAGAGAATCCATCAGACAAAGAACCAACATCAACAGACAACAACTGATGATTAAAACACATGATGACATAACCCAGAAACCAACCCAGATATAGCAGTATCCAAAGTAAAATAAACTTGAAAGACTATTAAACAGGGAGCCAAAGACATCAATTGGTAAATGAGGGCAAACTACAAAACAAAAAGAGGGAATAAATGGTGTAGGTATAGAACTTCCAAATGGAGAGGAAGTCAAGATGATTTCATAGTAGAAAAGATGATTTCATAGTAGAACAGGCTGTTTTAAACTTGGGAAGAAAATTATAAATCACAGGGTAACCTCAAAGAAAATAATAAATCTTCTCATGAAGATAAAAAAAAAAAAAAAGAAGGCACAAATATTTAGCAAACACTAAAACAACAGCAACAAAGGAAATGATTTTAAAAATTCATAAGCAAAATGAGCTCAGCACAGAAAATGATATGGAACAAAAAAATCAGCCACCCCACAAAAAAACACATAACGAAATAACAGCAATAAATTCATACATGTTGATAATTACACTGCATGTAAATGGATTAAATGCACCAATCAAGAAACAGAGAGTTGCAGAATGGATGAGAAAATATGACCCATCAATATGCTGTCTACAAGAGATACATCTTAGACACAAAGTCAAAAATGGACTACAAATCAAATGAAAAAAAGTGATCAAGCAAATGACAATCAAAAAGAGCAAGAGCAGTGCAAAAACGGCAAGGAGGCCACATGTTCTGACCTCCTCTAACCCTACAAGAGGAAGACAGGATTACCAGCAGTAACCCAAGGCCTATTCCTACAAGGCCAGACATGCTGCCTCCCTCCAGCCCTTTCACCAACCATTCCTCCCAAAGCACCCACCACCTCTCTCCTGGGTTCG
>NW_006921597.1:673185-690029 GCF_000298275.1 Orycteropus afer afer | reverse complement strand
AGAACTCTAAGCACGTGAGAGAGAGTGGAAACCTCCCAGAACATTGTATTGTGCCATGCCCAACAGAAATAACCCAGGTGGGCGACTTTAAAATCAGGATCTCCTCAGTTGCTAATAGTAATTCCCACCTTGGAGTTTACAAAGACTTATGGGTAGAAAAGCCACACTAAGTAATTTACTACACCGCAAGTAGCAATATTAATTTCTAATAAAAGAGACTTTAAAACAAAAACCCCCATAAGAGACAAGGAAAAACATTAATGATTAAAGTATCAATCAAACAAAAGGACATAACCCTTATAAATATCTACACACCCAATGAAAGAGCCCCAAAATATACAAATCAGACTTTAACAGAATTGAAAAGACAAACAGACAACTCCACTATAACAATAGATTTTAAGACGCCACTTTCAGTGAAGGATAGAACAACTAGGAAAAAACTCAACAAAGACACAGAAGAACTAAACAATACAATCAACCAACTTGACCTTATACACATGTACAGAGCACTTCACCCAACAGTACAATATATTCTTTTCCAACACATATGGATAATTCTCCAGAATAGACCATATGTTACGCCACAAAGCCAGCTTCAATAGATTTGAAAACATCAAAATACTGCAAAGCATCTTCTCAGGTCATAATACTATAAAATAAGAAATCAACGATGAGAAGACTAAGGGGGGCGGGGGCGGAAGCAAACACAGGGAAACTAAATTAACACCCTCCTTAAAAACTACTGAGTAATAAAAACCAAACCAAACTCACTGCTACTGATTCCAATTCATAGCTACCCCCACTAGGTTTCCAAGGCTGTAAATCTTTACAGAAACAGATTGTCCCATCTTTCTTTCATAGAGCAGCTAGTGGGTTCAAGCCACCAACGACTTGGTTAACAGCCAAATGCTGACCCAGTGACTCCTTCCCTCAAGGTGTTTGATTATGGCTAAGAATTTTCCAAGTTTACCTCTAGTATGTTCTACTATATTCATAGATTGATTTCCAGCACATACAAATATATATGTAGAAGTATCTTCTGTCACACCTACATATATTTGTGGGTATAGACTCATTTGCCTTCCACTCCTGTTTGGCTTGCTTCTCTATATATCTATCCACTTATAGACTGGTAAGGTCAACTGGCGTAACATAGTCTACAAAAACAATGCTGTACATCAGAATCCCCAAGACTATGGCCTTCAGGCACCTTTCAGGCCTAGAACAGAACTCATTCCCATAACTCCACTTTCAGCCAAACAATAACCAAACCAAACCAAAATCACCGCCGTGGCGTCGGATCCGACTCATAGCGACCACTCCTTGAGTTTCCAAGGTTGATCTCTATGGAAGTAGACTGCCCAACCTTGCCTCCGAGGAGTGGCTGGTGGGTTGAACCACCAGCCTTCTGGTTAGCAGTCAAATGTCTTAGGCACTATGCCACCAGACTCTGAGCCAAAGGTCTGAGCCAAACAATAGACAGGTCTATATGGTAAACAAAAACACAAGGGAGGTACACACTCCTTAGATCAACCAACCATGTTGTTGTTGTTGTTGTTGTTGTTATGTGCCGTCGAGTCGGCCCCGACTCATAGTGACCCCTCCTTGGGTTTCCGAGGCAGTATCACTACGGAAGTAGGATTGCCCAACCTTCCTTTCGAGGAGTGGCTGGTGGATTTGAACCGCCAGCCGTCTGGTTAGCAGGCAAGTGTCTTAGCCACTATGCTACCAGAGCAACCAACCATAGGAAATCAAAAGACAGCATTTGCCCAGGGATAAAGCTCAGGAAGCAGGAAAGACAGGAAAGAAGGACAAATGGAAATGTAAACACAGGGAGGCAATGGGAACAGTGCTATAACATTGTGGGAATTGCAATGAATGTCACAAATCAAAATGCATATGAACTGTCAAACTGAAAACCAATTTGCTGTAAACTTTCACTCGATCACAATAAAAAGAAAAAAAAGAATACGCATTACTGTATCATGTCCCCTCCCTTCTGGAAGTTAGTTTGGTTTGTAGGTATAGGGCCTATGTATCCCCTTTTGTTGTTATGTGCCGTCGAGTCGGCCCCAACTCATAGCAACCCCTCCTTGGGTTTCCGAGGCAGTATCACTACGGAAGTAGGATTGCCCAACCTTCCTTCCGAGGAGTATCCCCTTAGTGCCTGGCTATTTCAGAAAACAAAGAGCACCATATGTTATTTTTCCTGGTTTGTCTTGTTCTTCCAACAAGACTACGAGGTCCTTAAGAGCAGAAACCATATATTCTTCTTTTTTTTTTTTAATGGTACACTATATTTTATTTTAAAATTTTTATTGTGATTTGGGTGAAAGTCTACCGAGCAAATTCATTTTCCATACAGAAGTTCATACACATTTTGTTTCATGACATTGACTGCAATTCCCCACAATGTAATAGCTCTCTTCCCACTTCCTCCCCACAGTTACCTCTTTCCTGTGTCCTTCCCTCCCATGTACTCCTGCCCCCAAAGCAGTCTCCCTGTTCATACACTGCCCTTCTTTTCTCCCATGAGTGATCTCTCCAAGGACTCTATCTATCTGATGTAAATGTTTAGCCCATATGCTGGTCTTTTATTTGGCTGGAAGCCACAGGAATGAATTCAGTTCCAGCACATATAAGTATCCTCTGACACGCCTATATATCTTTGTGAGTATAGACTCATTTGTCTTCCCACTCCTGTTTGGTTTGCTAGGGGCCATACGCTCATGGGTCTCACCAGGCTCTATCAGACCAGCAAATCTGGTCTTTTTTTATGATTTTGAGCTTTATTCCACATTGTTCTCCCACTCTATCCAGGATTTCCTGCCCTGATCCCCCTTGAGTGACTGACATTGGTAGTCAGGCACCATTTAGTTCTTCTGGTGTTATGGTCATATAGGCTGAGGATCACATGGTCTGCCAGTCCCTTGGACTAACTGTTTCCATGCGTCTTTGGTTTTCTTCATTCTTCTTTGCTCTGGATGAGGAGAGACCCATCATTGCATCTAGATGGCCACTTACAAGCTTTTAAGCCTCCAGTTGCTACTCACCAAAGTAGGATGCAGAACAATGTGTTTGTGTAATATGTTATGCCAGTTGAGCTTGATGTCCTCTGTGACCATGGGGACCATACAGTCTTCCATACCATCTCAAAGACATCCTTATTCACACATAGAAAGTATTCATTTATATTTAATTATGTTGGGCTTCAATTTATAAATAGGGCAAGACAGATCATAAATCAGCTTGTGAAAAGATAAATTCTCCTTCGGGCTTCTAACTAAGGCTTAGAAAAACACCTAAAAAATCTTTCAAATTATTCTTTTCCAAGAGCGTTTTGAAGTGAAGACTTCAAGTGGTAAGAAGAAAAGATGTCATAAATTATAGGACTAAGTTTTCTCAGTCTTAAAAGCAAGGACCAGCATTGATTTAAACATCAGAAGAAATTAAGGCTACAATATTCAATAAGGCATCACACTGAACGTGTCACTGGTCACACAAAAGTAATGGCTGCATTCAGATTCCCTCTCTGTAGCAACAGAGTTCTAGACACTCTGATGTCTGCTGGGAAAAAAAAAAGGCACCTGCTCTTTCCAGCACTGAAATATAGCAAAAACACATACACAGCCAACCAAACCAGAAACCAAAACTAAGTAGCAGTTAGATGAAATTATGACTATGAATTTGGGAGTAGGTAGATAGACAAGAAAATGTTGTAGAAAAGCCTGAAAAAGTACAATTTTTAGATGAAAAGGCAAACGCTTTAGGCACTTTTCACTGGACTCCATTTGGGTTTCTATGAAATAAGAAGATATGCAGACATACTTTAGTAAGCTTTCTCATAGTCTGTACCTTAAATATTATACAGAGATAATTTTTTGTATAGCCACCCTATCTTAAGGCTGAACCTGGAGACTGTTAAAGGATAAGAACCACCATTAAGTAATTCTTACAGCTGGCTGAGTGTAGGATTAGCATTCAACCCGATGAGTCTCCTGGCAGTAGCTATAAGCCAAGGCAAAACAAGTTCTGATTTGGGGTGCTGGAGCTGATTAACATGCCTCAGAAGCATTTTCCTCGCAATCACTGAATTACCTCTCTAGGGAGCTAATAGTCTGACAGAAACTGGTGAAATCAATTTTATGTCAGAGAATGGAGTCTCCAACATTCTGTCCTAAATCTTTTTTTCTTTTAAGGGAAGCGGGTAAGGAAGGTGACACAAGCGACGCCACAATCAAAATAAACCAAGTTGAAACAATATGTTCTGCGTCCTTCCTAAAACCATTTTCTTCCAGAATGACAGGAAGCTCAGGCAGTCTGCAAGTCATTACTACACTGCTCTTTCACTTTCACAAAAATCCTGGAAACCACTGAATAGCAAAATCCCCCTTTTTCCCCTATGGTTCTTTTCCAATCCTCCGTTTTTGCGCTTTTCTTCCTTCCTTCCCTAGAGACAACAGAATAGGGGCAATCCTCAACAATCCGCTATTCAATTTCACTGAAGAGAAGGGAGGAGGGAGGTTGCCAAGCGGGAGGAGGGAGCTGCTAAAAGTGGAAAAGGAAATAGTGGAAGGTGAGAAGCAAGAGCGGAAAGAGAATCGGGGGAGGGGGTAAGAGAGGTCATCTTGGGAAGGAGACAAGGTGAAGAAGAGTGCAAAAAAATTGGGGGAAGAGTTGTCAGAGGAGAACTTGCCAAGAAAGGCAAAAAGACAGAGGTAAAGCGGGGAGATGGAATGAGGGGCAGGAGGACCATCCCAGGGGGAAAATACAGGCCGCCAGCCCGGGCCCAGGGCTTGGGACTAGCGACCGGAGAGGGTGGGCAGCAGGTACTCGAGGACCGACGTCAGGGTAATGAGAGCTGTGCAGGAAGCCTAAGACCTAGTTCCGGGAAATCGGTAGAAGGAATCCATGCAGGTGCCCGAGCGCAGAGGACACCAGGCTCTTACCGGTAGTTTGGGGCTAACCTCGCCCTTGCAAAAGTGGCAGAAGAATCGGTGCGCGGCTACAGCAGCGCCCGAACCCGCCCCGGCCGCCGAGGCCTCCGCCATTTTTCTTCTCCGCCGTGGCTGTCGGCCAGGGCAGCCGGCCTGTCCCTCGCCAGGCCGCTACCTCGCGAGCTGCGGTCTCCTCCTCCACCACCGATGCCTCCTTAGAGCAGCCGGCGGCTCCAGAACCCGCGTCGGTCACGTGAGTCTTCTGGGCCCAGCAAGACAGCGGCGGCGCGGACCGCGACCCCGCGGCCCGCCTCCCAGCACCAAAAAGGCGCAGGAAGGAGACCTCCCGCGGCGGTCCGCCCGCCGGCTCCTTAAACAGCCCCTCGCCGGTCCTCCAACCTTCCAGCGAGAGGAAAGAAAGAGCGTCCCGGAAATCACCGAAACTCTGGGGTAGAGCGGCCCACGTTTTTGCCCCTTCCTGGTTCTACCCGGCGGCGGTCCTCTTGCAGGAAGGGACCGTGGCTCCTTTCTACCCAGGCGGCTCGTGGGAGCCGCGCGAAGTCGTTGGGAGGAACTCGAGGCACTAGGTTTGGAGCACCTGGATTGCATTGACCCAGAGGTTAGTGGGAAATGCTGTGTGAACGAAGCGGCCCTGACTCTGGACCAGGAGACCAAGTTCCGAACACGAACCTGCGTGAAGGTGGTGGCCTGGGGATGCTTTTCCAAAGACATGTGGATGGGTGACACTGATACTGGGAGACACTTGGATTCTGAGGAATTCGGAGGAATGAATGAGCAAACCAGTATTTGGTAGCACCTTATGATCAGAAGGAAATAATCCTATAAGGAAAATCTGGGTGGTGCAAACAGTTAAGCATTAAGGTTGGAGGTTCAAGTTCATCTAGAGGCATTTCCTTAGAAAAGCCTAGTGATCCACTTTTGAAAACTCAGCCATTGAAAAGTCTGTGGAGCACAGTTCTCCCTTGACATACATGAGGTCGCCATGAGTCGGAATAGAATCCAGGGCAACTGGTTTAATCATGTAATCAACTATGTCCGTTTTTGTTTGTGTCTATTTTGCCAAGGAGTATAAATTTCAGAATTAAATACTGTACGGTAAACAACATATTTCATCAATTTGAAAGACCCTGTCCTATACAAGGAACTCTGGTGGTGTAGTGCCTAAGGCATTTGACTGCTAACTAAAAGACTGGCAGTTCAAACCCACCAGCCACTCCTCGGAAGGAAGATTGGGCAATCTACTTCCGTAGAGATATCGCCTCGGAAACCCATGGAGGGGTCACTACGAGCCGAATCAACTTCTCAACAATGAGTTTGGGTTTTTTTGGCCCTGTTCAGATGCTCTCCTCTACCTCCTAATTTCTTTTTCGAAACTATTTCTTTAACATATTGGAAATAATACTGCCTGTTCATACCTAGTAAGGAGCTCCGGTGGTGTAGTGGTTAAGGCATTTGGCACGAGGCAGTCTGCTTGCATAAGGATTTACAGCCTTGGAAACCAAATGGGGGTCACTATGAGTGGGATTCGTCTTGATGGCAGTGAGGTTAGTTTTTGGTTTTGGTTCACTCCTAGTGGGGCTGTGAACATCGGACTTGTAACAAGCAATAGAATCTAAGGTCTGTGATAAATCACAAAACTATCTACACTCAAACTTTTTTAAAAAAATTTTCAATCACATAATCTCATAAATTTAATGCTATGCATCTTCCAGTCTTCTTTTAATGCATATTTTTCTTTTTTGTTTTTACAATAATTTAATTTTATATCACATTTTGCTTTGTAACTTGCTTTTTCTCTTACTACATTATGAACACTTTTTCTGTTAATATATATTATAATACATCATTTTAAATGTGAGTATAGTATTCCCTTGTACCATAATTTATTGAACTAATCTTGTATTGCTAGGACATTGCATTGTTTCTAGTATTTCAGTATTATCAGAAGAGTTCCAGTGATAGCTTATTATTTATTTCCTTGTGGCAGAGTACTCCAGGTGAAATTGTTCAGTCAAAGGTATGCAAGATTTTAAGGATTTTGATATATATCGCCAAATTGTCCTCCAGAAAGAGTACATGAATTTATACTCAGCAGCTATATATTTTTTTTTCTACAAAAAAAATTTTCCATCATACAATCTTTTTTTTTTTTCTCCCAGTTTTCTAGCTCTGAGTCCTCTTCACTCCAGTACAATGACTCAAGCAGAAATTAAACTATGTTCATTGTTGCTGCAAGAGCATTTTGGAGAGATTGTGGAAAAAATTGGAGTCCACCTAATCAGAACTGGCAGCCAGCCACTAAGAGTAATTGCTCATGACACAGGAACATCACTGGATCAGGTATGTTTAAATAGCATTAAGTTACACTTCTGCCACGTGCCTTTTGATATTGTTACTCCCCACCCAAGAAAATGGAAAAGGATGGAAGCCTGCCCTAGAATCAGAACCAGGTTATTTGGGAGGAAAGAGGATGAGACTTAGGACCCAAGGTTCTCCTTCTCAAAATGAACCTAGCTTATTATGGCTTCTCTAGGCAAGTCATTCTTTTTCCCATTCTATACCTCATTTGTTTACCATGATTTTCTTACTCTCAGTATTACCCTTAAGGAATGAGAATGGCAGAGTGAAAGCAAATTGTGCTTTGAAAGATAAGAATCAGGGGCGATACAAGCATCATAGCAATGAATCATTCCGATTTCTTCCATTGGCATGTGATTCCTGTTAACTACTCCAGGAGAGGGAGGGAAGAAACATGGAGATTGCTATCTAGCCATCTGATGCTTAGAAAACCACTGGACAAAAATTGCCAGAAATACTGAGTTATATCTTCAGGTTTGTTTGTTTTCTTTTGGGTTCTACCTAGGTAAAAAAAGCCCTTTGTGTCCTTATCCAACATAACCTGGTGACATACCAAGTGCACAAACGTGGTGTGGTGGAGTATGAAGCCCAGTGTAGCCGGATATTGCGAATGCTCAGGTATCCCCGGTACATCTATACCTCCAAAACGCTGTACAGTGACACAGGAGAGCTAATTGTTGAGGAGCTGCTGTTGAATGGGAAAATGACAATGTCAGCTGTCGTGAAGAAAGTGGCAGACCGGCTCACAGAGACTATGGAGGGTCAGTACTGTATCAGTAGCTGCTAGCCAAAGCTTAAGATTATCTGGCTGCAGGAGTAGACCCTCCACTATCTTAGACCTTCTCAACTGCCTCTTTCCTTCTGTTGTACAGATGGCAAGACCATGGATTATGCTGAAGTGTCCAACGCTTTTGTGCGACTGGCAGACACACACTTTGTACAGCGCTGTCCGTTGGTACCCACCACAGAGAATTCAGACTCTGGGCCACCACCACCTGCCCCCACCCTTGTCATTAATGAAAAGGATATGTACCTAGTTCCTAAACTGAGCTTGATAGGTAAGGAATTTTGACTCTTAAAATTGTGATTTGTCATAACTATGGTCCCTTTTTTAGTTTTAAGTGAATGAATGAATCAATCAAGTATTTACCAAGTGATTGCTATGTGTTAGATTCTGTGGTATATAATAATGGAAAACCCAGCATGATCCCTGTCTTTATGGAGCTTAAATTTAGAAGGCGTTCATTAAGTAATCACATAAAGAATAAGAAACTGATACGTAACCATGAAGGGAAAGCATAGGGTGTTATACTTTCATAATATATAACAGGAACTGGATTTATCTGGAGGTTTATCTCCTTCTTTGAGAAAAATGGGACTTGAACTAAGATTTAAAGCAGAAGTAGGAGCCAACCAGTAAGAGAGGCATGGAGGGGCATAAACCAAAAAACCAAACCTACTGCCATAAAGACTCCATTGGGTTTCCAAGTCTATAAAGCTTTATGGAGGCTGATTGCCTCATCTTCCTCCCACGGAGCAGCTGGTGGGTTTGAACTGCCAACCTTCTGCTTAGCAGTCAAATGCCTTACCCACTGTGCCACCAGGGCTCCTCATGAAGGGGTGTTGTTGTTGTTGTTGTTGTTGTTGTTGTTGTTGTTGTTGTTGTTATGTGCTGTCAAGTCAGACCAAGGCGTATCACTGTGGAGGTAGATTGCCCAGCCTTCCTTCCAAGGAGTGGCTGGTGGGTTTGAACTACCACCCTTCTGGTTAGCAGTCAAGTGTCTTAGGCACTACACTACCAGAGCTCCCTGAAGGGGTATAGAGGTAAGCATTTTTGGCAAAGGGAATAGCACGGAGGAAGGAAAAAAAAATAGGACATTTTAGGAACTGAAAGGTCAGTGTGGTTAAAGCATGAAGTGCAAAGGTAAGAGAAACATGAGATGAGTTAGAGAGATAGTCAGGGGCTAGGTCAAGGAGCACCTTCTAGAGCACCTGTTCTTTATCCTAAGAGCAAAGGAAAAACGCTGAAGGATTTTAAGCAGGGATGTGACATGATCTGATTTACATTTCTAGAAGATGCTTCTGTTTCTGTAAAGGATGGGAGGATGGGACAATGGTAAAGTACAGAGTGGTGAAAACTAAATACAGGAGTGATGGAGGCAGAGCCATCTAGGTGTCTGACTTGCACATGTGGGAGGATGTGTCCATTCACTGTGAAAGGAAACACTAGAAGAAGGCCAGTTTGAAGGAGAAAGATTATAAATTTCTTTTTGAATGCTGAATTTCAGGTGCTTTCATCATTTACCTGAGTATCTCAATTTCCTCAGCCTGCTAAGCAACTCTAAGCTGGAGGTAGCTACAGATCTCTGGGATAAAGAGACACCAGGTCTCATGTTTGGTTATTTCTTGTCACGTGAGATGTAGCCTAACTGTTCTGTTTTATTTGGAAGGGAAAGGTAAAAGGAGGAGGTCATCTGAGGAAGATGCTGCCGGGGAGCCCAAGGCCAAGAGACTAAAGTATACTACAGATAACAAAGAGGTAATGGGGCTGCTTGATAGGAGCCCTCACCCTGAGGCAGGCCAGAACGAGTACCCAGATAACAAGCCCAAGAAAGCATAAAGGTGCCAGAGCTGAGAAGTATTAGGATTAACTATTGGTCAGGAATAGGCTAATGAAGAGTGAACTCTCTTGCTTACTCCATTCTAAGGCATAACTTCATTCATTGAACAGAGGTAGTAACTTAACACAAAAAGAAGGACTAAACAAAATTTAAGTTTTGGAGGACAATGGTGAGAAATGACTCTAGAAATATATATATAGGGCTGAGATTTATATCCTACATGCCTTCTCAGCATCCCTATAATGATGTCTCATAAGCATCTGAAAATTAACGTGGCCAAAGCAGAATAATTGATTTCTCTCCAAATATTTGCTTCCTCTTAAGCTTGCTCCATCATAGTAAAGGATACCACCATTGGCTTAGGCCAAAATTTTAGGACTCATCCAGTCTAGTAGTAAAAGCTGTCAGCTCTGTTTCCAAAATTACCTCAAAACCAACCACTTTTCACCTTTTCTACTGCTACTGACCTAGTCCAAGCCACTATTATCTCTTGTCAAGACTTCACCAACATTCTGCTAAATGATCTTTCTGCCTGTATTCTTACCTGCTTACCAGCCAGAATGACTAAGTTGTTTTAAAAAAAAAAAAAAAATCTAAACACATCACTGCTTAGACTCCTCTAATAGTTTCCCATTGATCTTAGAAGTACAAGCTCTTTACTGTGACCTATTAAGCCTTATATGGTATGAGTCCTTAAATGACCTGCAGGGGATGAGGCTCTTTAAAATCTCTACTCTTTCCACTTTCCCTCTTGTTCACTGTGTTCCAACTACTCCCTCTTTTTTCTGTCCCTCAAACATGTCAAACTCACTCCAGCCTTAAGGCTTTTACCTTTACTGTTGCTGCTGCTTCAGATGTTTTCCCTCCAGATCTTGTGGTTGCCTCTTTTTCATCATTCAGATCTGAGCTCAAATGTTCCTTTCTTAGAGTTCACCATTGTCCACCCCTACTCCAATCTGTACCATTTTCCATTTTGTCGTCTTCACAGCATTTTTAAGTAACTGAAATTATTTCTTTTTTGTGTATATATTTCCCTTTGTGCCCCCTAGTAGAATAGAAACTCCCTAAGGGTAGTATCTTGTCCTTGGTACTTGGAATACTAGTAGGATCTGAACAAATATTTCTTGATTGACTAACTGAATAAGTGGCTTGGACTTTATCCTGAAGGCAAGGGGAAGCCGTAGATGGATTTTAAGCAGAGTGAAGTGACCGATTTACATTTTAGAAAGATTACTGTAGTGTGTGATTCATACCTGTGGGACTCTACTGATAGATTGCAGAGAGTCTGCCTCTCTTTGTAGATATGAGCACTCCATTGCTTTCTTCAGATTCTCAAAGATAACTATGACCCAAAAAGTGAAAGTGTGTTACTCTATGAGAAATGGGGAGAAAGATATAAAAGGAACAAGATTAAAAGTAGAAAACTCAGTTACCCTTTAAAAAGTCTGTTATATTAAAAATTAAAACCAGTTAGAAAATTATTCTGTTAGTCCAGATGATCCATAATTAGAGCCTAATGACATTCAGGATTTAAAAAAAAAGAAATTAAAAGGTAGCCATCCGATAAATATAGAGAATATATAGGATTTTATAACTAGATGGTAGATGATTCCTAAGTTTCTAGATTAAGAAATTGGGTTAACTCAGGGACAACTTAGTCAACTAGCATAACATAGTTCGTAATCTTCTATATCTTGTTTGGTAAGTAGCATCTAGAGTTGGTTGTTTTTTTTTTTTTGTTTTGTTTTTTTTAATTGTGAGTTGGGTGCAGTTTTAGATTTGTTTTACATTGGACAGTTCATACACATGATATTTCACAACACCGGTTACAGTCCCCACAATGGAACAGCTCTCCCCCTGCCTCTTCCCTGTGGTTCCCCTTTCCCTATGTCCTTACCTATGCATTTTTGTCTAGCTAGCTCTGATAGCATAGTGGCTAAGGCACTTGACTGCTAACCAGAAGGTTGGCGGTTCAAACCCACCAGCCACACTCCTCGGAAGAAAGATGGGGCAATCTACTTTTAGGAGCTCTGGTAGCATAGTGGCTAAAGCACTTGACTGCTATCCAGAGGGCTGGCGGTTCAAACCCACCAGCCACTCCTTGGAAGAAAGGTTGGGCAATCCTACTTACGTAGCGATACTGCCTCGGAAACCCAAGGAGGGGTCGCTATGAGTCGGGGCCGACTTGACGGCACATAACAACAACAACAACAGCTTTCCCCCTGGCAAATGCTGCCCTTCTGATTTCTCACGGTTGACTGTTTTAAGGAGTGAACTTCCCTGGTGTAGTTGTTCAGCTCATAGGCTTATTTATTGGTTGGCTGAGAACAAACTCACTGGAGTGAGTCCAATTCCAGGCCCAAAGGGTATCCCAGGGCCATGGTCTTGGGGGTTTCACTAGGCTCTATCCAACCAGTAATTCTGGTCTTTTTCATGTTTCTGAATTTTGTTCCACATTTTTTCTCTCTATCGAGGATCTCCAATTTTTATCCCTTTCCAAGTGGTTGGCTTTGGTACCTGGGCACCATCTAGTTCTTCTGGTCTCAGGGTCATATAGGCTAAGGTTCCCATGGTCCGTTAGTCCCTTGGACAAATTGTTTCCCATGTCTTTGATTTTCTTCATTCTTCTGTTTTCCAACGAGGAGAAACCAACAGTTGCATCTTAGATGGCTGCTCACAAGCTTTTAAGACCCTAGTCACTTTTCACCAAAGGAGGATGTAGAACAATGTTTTCATATACTGTGTTATGCCAGTTGAGCTTGATGTCCCTTGCAGCCATAGTCCCAAGCCTGCAGGCCCAGTGACTCACTCCTTCAAGCTGTGGATATGGGGTCTTAAGAGCTTACAAGGGGCTGTCTAAGATAAAACTGTTAGTCTCTACTCACTCATATGCACAAAAGAGAATGAAAGAAATCAGAGGCTCAAAGAAACTAGTCCATAGGACCAATAGCCCACATGAACCATGGCCTTTACTAACCTGAGAACAGCAGAACTAGATGGTGCCTGCTACCACTACCGACTTCCGAGCAGGGACACAGTAGCAGGTCCCAGACAGAATGGGAGAAAAATGTAGTACAAAATTCAAATTCAAAAAATGGGTCAAACCTACTAGACCAACAGAGGCTAGATAAACCCCCAAGACTGTCTCCCCAAGATAATCTTTGATCTTGGAACTGAAGCTATTTCAGCAAAAAAATAGATTGGTTTATAAAATAAGTAATATCACCCATGAGTAATAAGCTTCCTTAAACAGTCAACTCAGTGAGACCACATGGTCAGCATTTACCCAGAAGCAAAGATGAGAAGGCAGGGTGGGGAAGGGAAGCTAGTTCGTTGGAAACAGAACAGAGTGGAAATAATGAGAACGCCAGCACATTGTGAAAATTATGATCAATGTCATAAAGTAATTCATATAAAAACTGTTTAATGAGAACCTAGTTTGCTGTGTAAACTTTTCCCTAAAAATAATAAAATATTAAAAAAAAGAAAGAAATTGGATCGGTTGTTGTTGTTGTTGTTACGTGGCGTCAAGTCGGACCCAACTCATAGCAATCCCTCCTTGAGTTTCCGAGGCGGTATCACTACTGAAGTAGATTGGCCAACCTTCCTTCCGAGGAGTGGCTGGTGGGTTTGAACTGCCAGGCTTCTGGTTAGCAGTCAAGTGCCTTAGGCACTATGTTACCAGAGGTCCTTTGGATTGGTAATAGTTCACCAAAAAACTTAGAAAACAAAACCATTTTAGGGAATAGGTAGAAGTGTCCAGTATGCAATTGTATCTGTATGTCTGGAACTTAGTAAAAGTTCTAGGCTTAGCCCCTAATCACCTTTCAGGCCTGGAATTGAACTCACTCCCATAGTTTAACTTCCAGCCAAACAACAAACAGGCCTACAATGTGAACAATTACACAGGTAGGTATACTCTTTAGCACAATCAACCATGGGAGATCATAAGGACAGCATTAGCTCAGGAAGAAAGCTCAGAGGGCAGGAATGCATAGGAAAGGACTGGAAAAGGTAACCACAGGGAGGAAGTGGGAGGAGAGCTGTTACATTGTGAGAACTGCAATCAATATCATGAAATGTGTATGAACTGTTGAATGGAAAATGAATTTGTTCTGTAAACTTTCACCCAAATCACAAAATATATATATACAATAAAAGTTCTAGGAATAGGAAATAAATTTGGAAGCTTATCAATAGTTGAAGCCTTAAGAATAGATGTAATTACCTAAGAATATAGTACAAAGAAAAGAAAGCTATGGGCAGAACCCTGAGGAGCACTGGTAGTTGTAGGTGGGATCAGGATGAGGAAAAATAGAAAGGAGAAGCACCAAAAAAGAATGGTGCCTTGAAATCCAAGGGATCACGTAGAGTTTCAAGGAAAAAATGTCCAACCATGTCAGATGCTTCAGAGATTTCACATAAGATTAACCTTTGAACTTACCAACAAAGAGGTCCTCAGGGACCTTGGCATTTCAGTCTAGTGGTGGAAATGGGTTGAGTGTATCTGTGGATAGGAATACAATTGGGATGGCCAACACTTTAAGAAGCTTGACTATGAATGATAGAAAAAGGAGGGGAGAAATAGGGTTGAAGGAGAATTTTGTAGAGTAGAAGAGATTTAGATAAGGCAAAGGCTAATTGGAAAGAGACAGTAAAGTAGGAGAGATTTTAGAAAAGAGAGAAAATGAATCTGAGTCCCTGAGAAGGCAGGAGAGGGTGAGGTGTAGAATACTGAACAAGCATTAACCTTAGATAAGAGGAAGAACACTTTTCCATGGTGATAAAAACAGATACAAATGCAAATTAAAGAAAAAGTCTCATGAAATCCAGACTTTATAAAGCCATGGAGGCTGAAGCAATTGCCTTGAGATAACCTTTAAATCTTAAACCAAAAATATCCCCTGAAGTCTTCTTTAAACCAAATCATAGTTGGCTTAATTAATAAAGAATGTCTGCTTTGAGCATTGTCCTGTTTTAAAGATTGATATGGGCCACCATTCATCTCTCACTTTGTGTTGTACTGTGGTGGCTTATGTGTTGCTATGATGTTGCAAACTATCCCACCAGTATTTCAAATACCAACAGAGTCATCCATAGTGGACAGATTTCAGCAGAGCTGAAGGAAAAAAAAAAGTTAAAGACCAAAGATGTCACTTTGAAAACTAAGGTGTGCTTGTCCCAAGCCATGGTATTTTCAGTTGCCTGGTATGCATGTGAGAGCTGGGAGGAAGCCCGCAGAAGAACTGATGATGCATTTGAATTGTGTTGGGGAGGAATACTGAATGCACCATGGACTGCTAGAAGAATGAACAAATCTGTCTTGGAGAGAATGTAGCCAGAAAGCTCCTTAGAGTGAGAATGGCCAGACTTCATCTCTTGTACTTTGGTCATGCTGTCAGAAGGGCATAGCCCCTGGAGGAGGATATTATGCTTGGTAAAGTAGAGGGGCAGCAAAAAAAGGGGAAGACCCTCAATAAAATGGATTGACAACAGTGGCTGCAATGATGGGCTCGAACATGGTAACAATTGTGAAGATGGCACTAGACTGGGCAGTGTTTCATTCTGTTGTACATAGGGTTGCTGTCAGCCAGAACTGACTCGACAGCACCTGACAACAACGTCTGTATGGGAGCAAACTGACAACAGCCAAAGGTTAGATAGGAAGCTGAGGGGGCAGCAAGTTCATGTTAATGGGGGCAGAACACTGTGGAAAAGGAAGGTGAGAATGGTGGCACAACCTAAAGAATGTGACCAGCATCACTGAATTTTACATGTAGAAATAATAATAAATAATTGTTTAGAAAACAGTGGGGATGTGTGCACAAAGTTGAAAGAGTTTTGGCCTCATGGCTTCTATATTCTCTGCTATAAGAAAAGCAAGGCTATCTACTGAAAATGAGAAGGGACATCAAGTCAAAGATTTGATGATGGTAGAGGAGATAAAATAAGGAAAGATTAGAAGTAAGCTTAGGGAACCTGTTTGAAGTTAGAAACCATGATTTTATCAAGGCACTAACTCCCATGATTGAATGAATCTTCTCAAATCAGTTTAGTCAGTACTGTGTTAAATGGTAAACAGGTAAATCCAAGCTCCTCACCAGAAAACTCCACTATATCTAAATGTTTCTCTCCAATCCTTTGTTTCTCCTCAGCCCATTCCAGATGATGGGATTTATTGGCAAGCCAACCTTGATCGATTCCACCAGCACTTCCGTGACCAAACAATTGTGAGTGCAGTTGCCAACAGGATGGACCAGGTAACATCGATAGTCATCAGGGACATTCACTTACTTGCCAGATGTGGCCATTGGCCTATAGCCAGAGCTGGAGCAGCAGAGTGAATTCTGAATTCCAGTTTACTTTTCCAACCCAGACCAGCAGTGAGATCGTGCGGACCATGCTCCGGATGAGTGAGATTACCACTCCCTCTAGTGCCCCCTTCACCCAGCCATTGTCTTCCAATGAGGTGAGTTTCTTATTCTTATGCTAGTTTTCTGAAAGATCCCCACATATCACCCACAGAGTCTGGAGTGGGGTTGAAGTTTAACCCTAAACCTGAACATAAATGGTTTTTGTTGTCTGAAGTGGGGCAGGAGTTATCTTCAAGTAGTAAGCACTGAAATGTTTGGTCTCTTGAGATTCAACTTTTGACAACCTGAACCATTCCCCTAGTCAAAAGCATGTATCCTTTAATTACTGACTCTAATTGTTCTAAGAATCCTTCGATTTGGAATCTGAGCACCTTGATATTCCTCATGGCCTCATGGAGTTCAGAATATTATTTGGCCCCTTCTATCTATTTTTGGGAGCTCTGGTAGCATAGTGGCTAAGACACTTGCCTGCTAACCAGATGGCTGGCGGTTCAAATCCACCAGCCACTCCTCAGAAGGAAGGTTGGGCA
>NW_006921597.1:644567-672720 GCF_000298275.1 Orycteropus afer afer | reverse complement strand
ATCATTATATTTAAATATATTTACTATATGTTTTATTTTGAAACTTCTCAACTTATAACAAAAATTTTAAATATACTTATTCCCATGACAAAAGTAATTATATGACTTATAGTCAAACAATATAGAAATGTATGTAGTTGTTGTTATGTGCCGTTGAGTCAGACCTGACTCATAGCAACCCCTCCTTGGGTTTTCGAGGCGATATCACTATAGAAGTAGGTTGCCCCAACCTTCCTTCCAAGAAGTGGCTGGTGGGTTTGAACTGCCAGCCTTCTGGTTAGCAGTCAAGTGCCTTAGGCACTACGCTAGTAGAGCTCCCATAGAAATATATACACACAAACAGACACACTTTTGCTTAATTTCAGCCCCAAAGGTCATTGTTACTTGTTTGTTAATGTAGATATGTGTGTGTGTGTGTGTGTGTATTTTTAACCAAAAAAATGATGTGCTACATTCTGTTCCGTAACTTGCTTTGACATTGTATGTAAACCTTTTCACATCAGTATTTATAGATACTTCATTCTTTATAATGACTGCATTGTATTCCATTTAATGACTTTATTTATTATTACTGGACAACATTTGGATTGTTTCTAGCATTTCACTCTTACAAACAATGCTGCTTTGAGTATTTTTGGACATTTTTTACTTATGATATTTAAAATTAAAACATGTTTATTTCAGTAATATCAGCAATTCTGAGATCCTAACCCCATTTTCAGTGTCTCTTTTTTTGCCCTGTAGATCTTCAGATCCCTACCTGTCGGCTATAACATCTCTAAACAAGTTCTTGATCAATATCTCACTCTGTTGGCAGATGATCCAGTAAGTTTGGGATTTTTGTTTTGTTCTGTTTTTCCTTTTTCTGCTTTAATATGATTTATTTCTACCAGTGATGCTTGATTTCATTTTTGTATAGCCTCATTCTCCACCTAGCCAATTCAGACCATTTCTCTACCATCACCTGTTGGTAGAGCTGCCTGCAAATACTCTTGGCCAGATTTGCTCCTTTGGAAACAGAATCACTGGACTTTCCATACACTTAACACTCCCTCTCTGTCTTTTTTTTTTTTTTTTAACAGCTAGAGTTGGTTGGAAAGTCTGGCGACAGTGGTGGAGGAATGTATGTCATCAGTATCCTTACCAGTTGTTTCCTTACAGTCTGGCAACCTGAACTGTGAAACAGAGTTATAACTTATAAAAGAAAGCTTTGGTAATATCTAGTATACTAAATAAGTCAGAAAATTGAACTAATATATTGGTGATAAAGAGGTAAAAAGGATTTCTAATTAGCCACAATTTTAGTTAACTAAAAATCCTTATTTAAATATCCTGGTTAATTAAGGTTTTAAAATACTTAGATACCATAAATAAGGCCAGTATCAAAAACAAAGTAGCATTTAACATTTAATTATAATTGAGAGACTTAAGAATAAAACCAAGATCACAATGACCAGCATTACTGAGTGACCTTAATCCTCTACGTGAAGACCTCCATAAGGCTCTAGCATCCCTAGCCACAGCCACTCTGGAGTCCGTTGTACAGGAGAGGTAAGGGGGTTGCCTTGATTGGAATTGGGGTCAGACACTGTCCAGGTCCCATTTGAACCAGTAATTTGATCATTGTGTAAGCAACTAATACAGACACACCTTGGCATACCTTGACTCATTTTTCCACTGAACTACAGATCCTGTCTACTATTATTCTTTACCCTGTATATCCAAGCGCTTAATTAATTCTCATTTATGCCAATTGACCATCCTTCCTAAAGCCTTTGCTTTATTTGTAAATGTAAGAACTGAAACATTCAAGAGAGTCAGCAGTTGGTGACTACTTAATGACTAGCAGTACCATCACCAACCCTGTGGAACTATGAAAAAAATTGTCTTGACTGCTATTTTTTCTGGTCCCTGCTCTAAAGAAGGAATCAGGGCAACCACTGTCTTGTGACTACGTGCTGAAACTAATCTGTGTTGGCATGCCATTTGCTTTCTTTATCCCTTTCCAGATTTGGGTCTCGCTGTGCTAGAATATTCCGGTTAGTTTTGCAAAAGAAACACCTGGAACAGAAGCAAGTGGAAGACTTTGCAATGATTCCAGCAAAGGAAGCAAAGGATATGCTATATAAGATGCTCTCAGAAAATTTCATATCACTCCAGGTAACCAATGCTGTAATAACCACAAACTAGCAGAGCTTGTCTGAAGGAGCTCTGGTGGCATAGTGCCTAAGGCAATTGACTGCTAACCAGAAGGTTGGCAGTTCAGACCCACCAGCCACTCTGCAGAAGGAAGACTGGGCAATCTACTTCCATAAAGATTTACTGCCTCAGAAAACCAAAGGGGTTCGCTTTGAATCAGAATCAACTTGATGGCAGCGAGTTTGCTATTTTTTAGCAGAGCTGGCCTAGAGTGAGGAAATTCTTGAGGTCAACACCCTGAACTCCCAAGCAAACAGGAAAAAAATGATTACCAATGACATAGCAAGCACTTGAAGGATAATTGTGGAGCTTAAACCAACCTAGAAAGAAAGTGGCACAGCCAAGAAATCACCCTCAAATTACCCTGTCCTTTTTTCCTTTGTCTTGTCATCATGCTTTAACTCTATTATAGATTAAATCTATCTGTAGCATCTGTTGAGTCCTCACTGTGTGCAGAGCTGTGTAACAGACACTATGAAGAAACAGAATGGGTTTTGGAGTCAGAGTGACAGCTCTACCTCTTACCCAGTTACCTTAAGTAAGTTTTTTTTCCCATTTATGAAATAATGATGGATGGTGATGATAAGAATAATAAAGTTTTTATAAAGATCAAGTACAATCTACTTGGTACATGGAGTTACTCAATTAATGTTAGTTGCCTTCTCTTGCTTTGCCACTCTGGATGCTAAGCAAAAAAGAAAAACAAACAGACTCACTGCCTTCAACTCAGTTTCTACTCATAGCAACCCCCATTGGGTTTCCAAGGCTTTAAATCTTTACAGAAGCAGACTACCCCATCTTTCATCCACAGAGCAGCTGGTGGGTTCAAACCACTGGCCTTTTGGTTAGCAGGTAAATGCCTTAACCACTACATAACCAGAGCTCCTTCTGGATGCTAACAATCAAATGGAAAAAACAGAGCAGCCCTTCTATGTGGTTGATTATGTCATAAGCACAGGTGCTGAATGACAGGAGAGGAGGAAAACAAGTGAAGCAGAGGGCTGAGTAGTTCCAGATAGGACTGATGTTTGATTTGCCAGTTCTGAAGAACAATATAGTTTCTGTTACTTTTCTTTCTGTGGATAAATAGGAAATTCCCAAAACACCAGACCATGCCCCATCCAGGACCTTCTATTTATATACGGTGAACATCCTGTCAGCTGCCCGAATGTTGCTGCACAGGTGCTACAAGGTAACCCCATCTGAACCTTCTCCCTATTCCCTCCACACAGACAAGTCTCCCCACCTTTATGCCCCTTTCACCTATTTTACCTGAGCTATTTAAATAGAACTATGTGCATTTCTTATCTTTATTTTCTTCCTTTAGAGCATAGCCAACTTGATAGAAAGGAGGCAATTTGAAACCAAAGAGAACAAGTGAGTAGTATTTTTAGTGAGTCGTTTACATTTTTCAAGGTCAAAGCCTTGAGGGAAATTTTCCTGTAAAAAATGGAAACCAATAGAGACAATAATCAGTCTAGTTGCATTAAATCATTGGTTTATGTTGGCAGTTTATGTTGGCATAACTCATGGCAGTAGCCTATACTTCCCCCAATGGAATAATTTTGTAGATTAAATTTAAGAAATGTACCAGCTGACACCAAACTTTAAGTGGAAATGAGAAGCAGTTAGAGTTTCAAGAGTAAAGTCTTATTTCTGATAAATGGGTATAAAAAGTCCGTAGAGGGTGATGAGGAACATTGTCAAAGTGGGAATTATGGCCCAGGGCTAAAGGGTAGCCAAGGGTTGGCCACATGCCTTAGAATTGTGTTGTCTGGCAGGCGTCTCCTAGAGAAATCGCAGAGAGTCGAGGCCATCATCGCATCTATGCAGGCCACTGGTGCGGAGGAGGAGCAGCTACAGGAAATAGAGGAGATGATCACAGCCCCTGAACGCCAACAGCTAGAGACCCTGAAGCGCAATGTCAACAAGTAAGCATCATAAACTCCACATCTGTATTTCAAAACGCCTTCCAGACAGATCCATCTTGATATTCTCCAACCCCTCCAACTCCACATAAGCAAACCTCAATCTTCTTCTCTAGTTTAATTAACAGAACTATCATCCACCTAAGCTACAAACTGTGAAGATCTCCTCAGCTTCTCCTTCCTCACCACACACACTCTTTGTTCACCAAGTCCTACTGATATTATTTCAGTAACATGTCTCAAATCTGGCCCTTTATCTTGGTCCCCATGAAGGAAGGCCTTTATCACCTCTTTCCCAGACTTTCACATTTACCTCCCCCATGCAAACATCTCAAGACTAGACTTCTTGGCATGACATACAGGACCTTTCACAATTTTACAGTAGTCTCTCTGTCTCTCTCTCTCTCTCTCTCTCTTTCTCTCTTTCTTTCTTTATTAACCACTCACTTTAAAGGGATTGCACTGAATCTGTAGAACAAGTTGGGGGGTATTGCTATCTTAATATTAAATCTTCCAATCTATAAATATGTCCTTCCATTTATTTAAGTGTTCTTTTGTTTCAATAATGTTTTGTAGTTTTCGGTATGCAAGTCTTGTACTTCTTTTGTTAAATTTATTCCTAAGTAGTTTATTCTTTTGATGTTATTGTAGTGTTCTCTTAATTTCCTTTTGGAATCTTCATTGCTATTGTATAGAAATAAAATTGATTTTTGTATACTGATCTTAGATCCTACAGTCTTGCTAAATTCATTTATTAGCTCTAATTGCTTTGTGTATGTGTATATATTTCTTAGGATTTTTTTATATATAAGATTATATCATGTGCAATTGTTGTTGTTGTTGTTGTTATGTGCCGTCGAGTCAGACCTAACTCATAGCAACCCCTCCTTGGGTTTCCGAGGCAGTATCACTACGGAAGTAGATTGCCCCATCTTCCTTCCAAGGAGTGGCTGGTGGGTTTGAACCGCCAGTCTACTGGTTAGCAGTCAAGTGCCTTAGGCACTAAGCTACCAGAGCACCTCATCTGCAATTAGAGATAGTTTATTTCTTCTTTTCCATTCTGGGTGCCTTTTATTTCTTTTTCTTGCTTAATAGCCTTGACTGGAACCTCTGGTATAATGTTGAGAAAATAAGAGAACAGACATCCTTGTTCCTGATCGTAGGGAGAAAGCTTTAAGTCTTTCATTGTTAAGTACAATGTTAGCTGTGGGTTTTTTGTAGGTGGCCTTTATCTGGTTGAGGAAGTTCCCTTCTGTTCCTAATCACCACTCATTTGAAGCCTCAGCTACTCTGGCTTCTCACTATTTTTAAACGTCCTAGGTCTTTTTATATCTGTGCCTTTGCATATACTGTTCTTTCTCCTGGCTACAGTTTAGCCTGTAACTTCCCCCAGGACAGAAGTTATATCTTTTTAATCCTCAGCAATTTCCATCATGTCTGGTACATATGAGATGCTCAGTAAATGGGAGAATGACCTATTGATTCTCCTACTTTCCACCTCTCTCAGGGGTAATCAAGCAATTCCCCATGGCCACACCCACCCCAGCCTCTAATCTATGCTCAGTCCCTGGCAAATGACTCTACTTTTTCACTCAGGTTGGATGCCAGTGAGATTCAGGTGGATGAAACCATCTTCCTTCTGGAGTCATACATTGAGAGCACCATGAAGAGACCATGACCCAAGAGAAGAGTCTTCCTCAAAAGATCTGGGAAATGGGAAATAAAGTGAAGAAAGTGCCTGGATGCATTCTTCGTAGTGGATAAACTATGGATTCTTACACTGAAGCTCCCTTTCTATTCCTGCCACCCAAAATATACCAGAAAGAATATGCATTTAACATATTTTTTAAAGTTTGCAAATCCTGTATTAGATCCATCACTAGATTCTCCTCTCATCAGGTCTGTGCAGTGTGAACAACCTTAAATTATCTGTCAGAGGCATCAGTTTCCAACAAGAAGTCAGCCAATTAGAAACTTCTTCCTCAGCATTTCATTCCATTTGTAAAAGGTAATGCCTGTTTTTTATATTCTTAAGCTATAATCTGAAAACACACAGACAATATATAGGGATTGTGCAAGATAACCACATAGAAAAACCAAAGCATTTTCCAAGTGGATTGGCCCAAGCTATCCCACTGAAATATATGGATAGAAGCCACATTTGCCAGCTGCAGGCTTCTAGCACATCTGAAGTTATGCATGTAAAACATTTAGCATAATACATAGGCCTGGCATATGGTAAACACTAAATTATTGCTCCTCCCCACAGTTTCTTAAAAGTGGCAACTCTATCCCAACAACAACAACAAAAAATAATCTTGGACCAAATGGCTTCACTGGGAAATTGTACCAAATATTTAGAGAATTGATACCAATACTGTTTAACAAAAGACTGAGAAGGAAGGAATACGGCCTAGTTCATTCTGTGAAGCAAACAAAACCCTGATACCCACACCAGACAAAACACCACAAGAAAACCTCTTAAGAATATAAATGGAAAAATCCTTGACAAAATACAAGCGAACAGAATCCAACAGCATAATGAAAGAGTCATACACCATGATCAAGTGGGATTTATCCCAGGGATGCAGATGCAGAGATGCTTCAGCATTAGAAAAGCAATCAACGTAATACACCACATCAATAGAGCAAAGGAAAGAAACTACATAATCATCTCTGGATACAGAAAAAGCATTTGATAAAATCCAACACCATTTCTTGAAAACCCTAACGAAGATTGGAATAGAAGAGAAATGCCTCAACGTGAGTCAGGGCATGGATGAAAAGCCAACAGCCAACATTATACTTAATGTAGAAAGACAGCTTTCTACATGCAAGTGAGAACAACACATATATGCCTGTTCTCACCACTTCTTTTCAATATTACAAGTCCTACCCAGAGCAATATGACGAGTAAAAAGAAAGAAAAGGTATCCAGATTGGAAAAGAAGTAGAATTATCTCTATTCATGGATGATACTATCCTATATATAGAAAATCTCAAAGAATACACAAGAAAACTTCTAGAGCTAATAGAGGAATTTATAAAAGATTCAGAATACAAGGTAAACAAAAATCAGATATCTGTACACCAGCAATGAGAAGTCTGAACGGGATCTTGGGAAAACAATTCCATTTACAATAACATCTAAGAAAGTAAAATACCGAGGAAGAAATCTAACCAGGGATGTGATGGACTTACACAATGAAAACTACTAGCTATAAAACACTGCTGAAAGAGATTAAAGAAGATTTAAATAAATGGAAAGATGTTTCATGTTCATGGATTGGAAGACTTAGGGCTCACACTTCCTGATTTTAAAATACACTATACAGCTACAGTAATCAAAACAGCCAGATATGGGTATAACAATAGATACATAGACCAATGAAATTGAAGTGATAGTCCAGAAATAAACCCATACATCTGTGGTCAACTGATTTTTAACAAAGATGCTAAGCCCATTTGATGGGGAAAGAAAAGTTTCTTTAATGAATGGTGCTGGGAACATTTAATTTCCACATGCAGAAAAATTAGACAGGATCTATGCATCACACTATACACAAAAACAAATTTAAAATGGACTAAAGATCTAAATTGCAAACTAAAACCATAAAATTCTTAGGAGAAATGCAAGGACAATGCTGTCAGGCCTGGTTTTCAACAGTGGGTTCTCTAAAAAGCAGGAAGAGCAAAAACAAAATAAATGCCACCTCACAAAAATGTAAACACTTTTATTCATCAAAAGATTTTACCACAAAAGTGGACAAGCTATAGACTGGAGAATATCTTCAGAAACCATATATGGAACATGAATCTAATAACCAAAATATATGTAAGATTTTGACAATTTAACAACAAATTGACAACCCAGTCATAAAGTGGACAAAGGACTTGAATAAACATTTCACCCCCGAGGACATTCAGATGACCACCAAACACATGAAAAGATACTAAGTATCATTGGCCATCAGAGAGATGTAAATCAAAACCACAATGAGACATCATTCCATTACCACTACGATGGCTTAAAAAAAAAAGCATATGCTGGCAAAGATGTCAGGGAATTGGAACCCTTATGCCATTGCTGGTAGAATACAAAATGATACAGCCATTATGGAAAACACTGGTGGTTCCTCAAAAAACTAAGAACTACTATATAACCCAGTAATTCTTCTAGTAGATAATACCCAAAAAACTTAAAAGCAGAGATTCAAACAATGACTTGTACACTAATGTTCATTGCAGCCCTAGTCACAGTAGCCAAAAGGTGGAAACAACCTAAAAGCCCATCAACAGATGAAGGGATAAATAAAAAATATGGTACAAATATACAATGGAATACTACCTAGACTGTAAGAGAAGTGGAGTCTTAATACATGCTATAGTATGGATGGAGCTTGAAGACATTGTGCCAATCACAAAAGGACAAATAATGTATAACCTCACTTATTTAAAAAGACAAAAAGAGGCAAATGTATAGAGACCAAAGTTTATTAGTGGTTACCAGGGGTGAGAGGGAAAGGAGAAGAAGGGGTTAATAGTGATGGAAAAATTGCGTTGGTTAAGGGTAGGGTTGTACAGCCAATTACTGTAATTGCTGTCAATAAGATACACCTGTAAAAAGTTGAATTGGCAAGTGTGATAGACATATTTACAACACCAAAAAGAGTAGCTGCTGAGGCTGCTTATGTACAAGCAAACACTGCATGGAATTTGGTTCCTTGCTTATGGTCATTGTTTCATGGGGCATCCCAGTTAATAGGCTGTTTTGGTTACCTAGTGCTGCTCTAACAGAAATATACTACAAATGAGTGACTTTCACAAACAGGAGTTTATTCTCTTATAGTTTTGGAGGCTAGACGTCCGAGTTCAAAGTGACAGCTCTAGGGGCTGGGTGAAAGCCCCTTGACGTTGGGCTTCAGCTCTGCCTCTTGCTCCCAGCCCACTGAAGCTGGAGGATTTCTTTGCTCAGGCAGCTGCTGGCTGCTGAGGCTGACAAACCCAAGACTGACAAGGCACAGTCCCGATATTACTAAACCACACAGCAGGCCATTGATGCAAGTCCGTTAAGAGTCCCAAGATTGCCAGACAACGTGGCAGGCTGCTGAATAATGACTTGGCTACATGCAGGAGTCAAGCGTGCCAAAAGCAGCAACCCTTCCTCAATGCTGCTGCTTATGTTCTGGAAGTAGACCACATCCCCAAGGCAGCTGATCAGCTGCTCCAGTAGATTCCACCATGGAGATTATTACCAATCTCACCATGGGAAATTACTACATCCAGCTGCCCAGCCAAATTAACACATAACTTTAACTACTGTATAGGTCTAATAATGTGTTTAGTGCTTCTGTTCTACCTCGTAGTTCCTTAAGTAGTGCCTGGGGTCTTAAAATCTTGCCAGCAGCCATCCAAGGTACAACAGTTATCTCTGTTCACCTGTAGCAACAGAGGAAGGGGAGTCAGGAATAGGAAGAGAATATGGAGTATGTATGTGGCTAATTGCCTCCATGAACAACTGCCTCTTGCCATGAGACCAGAAGAACTAGGTGTCTGGCTACCATTACTGAACATTTTGATCAAAGATTCCATAGACGCCTACTCAAAAAGGGGAAAATGCAGAACAGATTTTTAAATTCTCATGTACTCTGCACTGGAGGTGTGGAGGGTGGGTGAACCCCTTAATGACTTCCCTGAGGTAATCTTTAAACCTTAAACCAAAAATATCCCCTGAGGTCATCTTAAAACTGAACAGTAGTTTAGCTTAATAAACCTTGAGCATATGTTCTTTTAAGAACTATCTATATGGGATTAAATTGAGGACAGCAACTCAAAAGATTAGACAGGGGCCTTAGAGGGCAGTGAGTTTATAGGGAGGAACAACTCAAAAGGAGGGTGAGAATGGTTGTACAACCTGAAGACTAATAAATGTCACTAAATTGTACATGTAGAAACTGCTGAATTGATGTATGTTTTGCTGTGTATATTCTCAACAACAAAATAATAAAGGGAAAAAAAGTGGCAATTGTAAATTCGCTCAGTACATGAATGTAACTTGCCTCAGCAAGAGTCTTCATTTAAAGGAATTAGGTGTTATTTTACAATTTAATCAGTTTCTTCTTACCCTTGTTTATTTTCTCTAATTAATTAAACATTTGAATGCTAATTAATTGTCAGGCACCACCCGCCAGCCATTCCTGGGAAAGAAGGTTGAGCAATCTACTTCCATAGTGATACTGCCTCGGCAACCCAAGGAGGGGTTGCTATGAGTCAGATCTGACTCAACGGCATATAACAACAACACTAGACACAATATATAAAGGTAAACCACACATTATCTCTGTCCTTGAGATACTCATTTCAGACATCATTTATTGAGCATCCACTCTGTGCCAGGCACTGGACCAGGCCTTAGGGATACAAAGATGAGTAAGCCTTGCACATATAACAAGAGACAAATAAACACAAAAAAAGTATAAGTAATTCAGGGGAGGGAGGAGAAACCTATAGTACAGAAGTATTTAGTACAGAGGCAACAAAGGAAGAAGGGTCACAGGAAAGGAAGCACAGAGAAGAGAACACTTAATCTGTAGTTTGAAAGAGGAATTGCCAGATTGAAGTACGGGGTGGGGGCAGCCTGCTTCTTGGGAAAACAGCAAATGGGATATGACTAGAAAATGGCTAGAGTCCTGCCAGAATTGAAACTGGAGAGGCAGGTAGGCACAAAGGCGTATGGGTCCTTGCCATACTGTGTTGTTTACCTTTTCCTGAAAGCAATGGGAAGCAGTATCATTTTTGTGTTTTAGAAAGAACACTCTGGCAGCATCATAGAAAATGAATTAATTGGGGCAGGACTACTTGGATACTCACAGTAATATTTCAAGCAGATTATTATTAGGTCAATGGCGTCTGGAGAGATGGTGGTAAAGAGATTTGAGATCGATGGAGGGGCAGAATCTGCAGCACTCAGTTGCCGTTTGTGTAAATTGAAGGAAAGGAGCAGCAGTGTCCAGAATTATTTCCTGGGTGTCTGGCTTGGAGACAGATGTAACTAATTCAAGGTGATACCTGCTATAACATACATGTGGAAGTACTATGGAGGGGTGGTTATAGTTCAGCCCACAGCTGGTGGAAGATGAGATGTAAATCCAGAAATCATTCTGGAATCATTGTCCTAGACAGAAAAGATGGAGAGAAAACAGGAGCAAGAGGTGTTCCTCTTTGTCATCTGGTACATTACATTATGGATCGTCCCTGGGGGTTACGTTTAGATTTCCCGCCTAAAGTCCTGGGAAGCTGGCTTGCTTCCGACCCTGCGGAGCGCTGGGAGGGGAGGAGCCGCTGGGCCACCAGAGGGCCCCACGGGCGCCAGGGCGACCCCGGAACCGCGTCATGGCCGCCGCGCGGGTATTGCTACTCCTGTCTGAACACCCGGAATCGGCGAGCTTCGCACGGAGCGTGTGTGGTCTCCTGGGCGCTGGGCCAGGGCTCGGGCCATGGCCCATACACTGCAGCTTAAAGCGAGGACAGCTCGTCCTCTCGGACAAGCCATTCCTAGGCGCCTCTGCCAGGCTTCCGCTCCAGGTCTAGAGAGGAGGGGACCAGAAATGGGGAATGAAGGACAGGAGGCGCGGACTGGAGATCGGGTGGTCCTGACAGCGCGAGCCCTAGGGGTCTGGCAAGTCCGCCCCACTCAGCCCCTCCCCCACCACGCGGTGTCGCCCAATTTTCGTAGGCCATACCCCCCCACCCGACTCTCGCACCGCTCCTGAAGCCTTGACCTGCTTATTCCCTCCTGCCAGCGACCCCCTTTCTGCCCTTTTGCGGCCCTGGACCAGCAGCCCGGGGCCTCGATGCCGGAGCTGCCCACAAACCGAGGTGTGGATCTGGGTGTGGCCGTAATTCTGCAGTCCAGAGACGAAACTGTCTTGTTGACACGAAGGACCAGCACCCTTAGCCTTTCCCCCAATCTCTGGGTACCCCCAGGTGAGCACTCCTGGCGCAGGGCCCAAAGTCTAGGGAAGAAAGTTGCCCTTTTTCTCTCCCAAGTTATTCCCAGTCCCAGGATATAAAAGTGGGCCCAGATTGTAGCATGTCTGCCATCACAAGAGGCTGCAGCTGCATCTGTGTCCACTGGAGGGAGGGCAGGGTAAACACTGAGTGGGGGCTGCTGGCCAAACCCACCACCACTCATGTCTTGTCCCCATGTTTTTGCAGGTGGGCATGCAGAACCTGAAGAAGAGGTAACCAATCAGCTGATCCAACCTGCACGCTTACCCTACCTTGAGACCTACCTCTGGGTCCACCTTGGTGTGGGCTGTGGGAGGGGCAAACAAAAGGACAAGTCAAACCCCAGCCACTCTGACCTGCCCTCTCTTGATTCCCAGCTGCTGGACGCAGGACTTCGAGAGCTTTGGGAGGAGAGTGGACTACAGCTGCCCCAGGGCCAGTTCTCCTGGGTCCCTCTGGGGCTATGGGAGGTAACACAGGGACTGGAGACCCTTCCTACTTAACCAACTTCTGTTTAACCTTCAACAACTTCTACCATTAAAATCTACAGAACAGTCTGTAGATTTTATCTGCCTTGGCCACAGAGGGGGCAGAGTGTGAAATGGAGTGCCCAAAACCCACAGCCCACCCAGATCCCTCACGCACCATATCTACTCTCTAGTTCCTTAGTTTGGGGCCAGTTTTTTGGGTTTTTTTTCCACCTTAAAGCTGTATTTTAGTCTCAGAAAGGGAAAGGAAGTTCTCAGTTTCTCGTTTCCTTCTTAGTCTGCCTATCCTCCGAGACTGAGCTGGGGTTTCCCCAAATACCATCACATCGTTCTCTATCTACTTGTGATCTCCCAGGAGTCGCAGCAGCAGCTGCAGGTAAGGCTGGCAGTGGAAGGAAATGGGGCTCAGGGGAGCCCAGGCAATCTGGCTTCGTCTGTGATTAAGGTAGGCGAGGAGATTTAAGGGAAAGTGAGAGAAAACACACAAAACAGCCTCTCCCCAGCCTTTCCCCATGTCCCTCTCCATTCCACCTGGGGGTCTTCTGTGGTCAAGAACAGGCCTCGCAGAGAGATGCCTGACAACAGTGTCTGGCCTCAGGCACGGATCCAACCAAACCCAAGTGAGGTGAGTGCCTTTATGTGGCTGAGACCAGATGTAGCAGCTGCAGTGGCTGCCACAGAAGATGGGACAGGGACAGCCAGAACTCTCCTCCAGGACCTACCACTCTCTGTCCCGTAAGTAAGAGCTTCTTCCCAATCCCCCAGTATACCCACACACTAATACAACTGTGTGTTGTAGGGGAGATATAGGGGCTGAGTTGGTCAGCTGATAATGGAGCGAGCATGTGATATCAAAGCCAATGACCATCCAACTCAAGGGCTCCTGTGCTCTGATTGGCTAGCAGCAAAGACTGAAGTGTGAGGAGTCCCAGCTTTCCCACAGGGGCAAGTCACTTATCCTTGAACCAATTTCCTTTCTGTACAATGAGAGTAACTCCCACTCACCCCCTCCTGCGGTGCTTGGGAGGATAGGATGACCTAATGGAGATGCAAGTGCTTTGTAAACAGCAAGGCACAGCCCAGACAGTTGTCATTACACAGTGCAGTGGAACTGCAAGAGGATGGAGCAGCCCGATCTCTGGACCTGCCCACGTCCACACTCCTGCGAACAACCCCAACCACAGCAGAGAGCAAAGAGAGGGTCAGCACGGGGACCAAGTTTGCCCTTAGGCTCTGGCTGCAACACCTGGGCAGGTAAGAGTGAGGAAGTCCTTGGGGGCTCCACATCACTGGACTACATGGTCTAGATGTGTTTTTATGGGCATGGGGGAGAGGAAGGGAGGAAGAACGAACAACTGCTCTTGGAAATCCTCAGTGTGACACCCCCACCATGTGACAGAGGAGCTCATGTGGACCCAGGGCCAGCAAAGGAAAAAATGAACATAGACCGCCTTTCCTCAAGCCAGGGGTCTGGAAAGTAAAATCCATAAGCCCCTCCCCAATCCACTTCTGCAACACTCACAGAACATTCACAACCTTTATTAATGGGTGAGAACTTTGCTACAATTCTGGAAATAAAAAGTAAAATTACAATGTAAGTCATAGGCCCTACAGGAGCCTGAAAAAGGAGATTGGGAAGGAAGGAATGGGGGTTCTTCTACCTCCCAGGAAAGGTGCAGAATGAACCAACTATAGGCCTCTGGAAGCTTAGGCCCAGGGCTGGTCAGCATAAGAAAACATTGTGAATTAAATACATAAATAGGGAAAGACCCAGGCAATACGCCCGGCCTTGCTCCCAAACCCCTGGGGATCAGGGCTAAGGCCTTATCTTTTCCTCAGTTATACTGGGAAGTGGGAGGCAGGGGAAAGTCATCTTTGGAGTATTTTGGTTCTTGTTTATATACAAAAAAACAAAAAAAATGCAACCTAAAATAAAGTTCTCTGTCCATGTGTCTGTCTCAGTTTCTCTACTTGTCTGTTTGGCCAAAGGGAACGGAATGGACATGAAGAGACAATGAATGTAGGGAAGGAATAGAGCCATGGGTTTAGGGGATGGGAGGACAGGGCATCTGGGGGACAAGAGAGAGGCCCCCTCTCCTCACAAGGCTCAAGACACAGTTAAGGCTGATTCAGCCTTTCCCCCAACTCAAATCCCATCCCATTTGCCTGCCACTGCCTAGGTTAACATACCCAAAGGAATGTGCAGCCATCCAAAGAACATTTCCAAAAATAGACCCCATATGTCCTAAAAAGAGGTTAAATATTAACCCTTTGGGTGTTAGCCTTGTCAGGCAGAAATGAGGCCAAAAGTCAGGTGTCCCTGAAGGTATGTCTGACCTTTGGCCAAAGTCCCCCAAGGGGTCAGAGTGGCCAGCGGTCTGGATTCCACTTCATACTTGCTCAATGTTGGGGGGCAGTAAAGGGTCCACAGTCCAAGGGATTCAGTCCAGGGAAATGATGTCTGACCGACAGCCAGTCAAGGAAGGACCTGAGGGCAAGGGTCCGCCATGTCCTTCCCTCAATGTCCCCCCAGGGGCCACAATACTGCTGACACGTCCTGGAGGGGGTGCTGGAGGGGAGCTGCGGTGGGAGGTCCCCAGTGGCGCCAGTGGGCCCAAGAAGTGGGAAGGGGTCCCCCGGTACTGGAAGAAGTGGCCAAGGGCATCCTGTTCGTCTAGCGAGGTGATGACGGAGGGGCCATAGTGCTAGGAAGAATCGAGGGCATAGTTTAAAATTTCATTCTAACTTCATCCACCTCCCAATCACTCATCTCAAAAATATCGTATGTGATAAATCAACCCCTGTAGATCACAAATATTCTCTCAGAAGAGAGCCTCTCTCTGGCTCTTTCTCCTACTTCCCCACACCCCATCCCTTGTTTTCCCTGCCCCGAGACAGCCCCTGCCCTCCCCGCTCCAGTTTGCTAGGTTCTTGGCTTTGTGAGCAGTTGAAATGTGTGGAATGTCCACATGGGGCAGGCATGGTGCTCAAGTGCACATAAGTGTGTGTGGGGGTAAGCAGGCCAGGACATAAAAGGAACAGGATCTAGGAAATCATGGATAGGAATCTGAGGAAGTAGGGCCTTAGAGGGAAATGAGCTGCCTGCCTTTTCCTCTTCCCTCACAGAAAAGCTGACTCGGGTCCTTGGGGGTAAAACAACAGAGAAGGGGGCCCATCAGTGCCTAGAAAGGAAGCTTCAAGATCTGAGATCTTCATAGAAGAAACCACTTACCTGACTCTCAGTTTGAAGGAAAGAAAATAAGTCTAAACCTGGCAGGAAAAGAAAAATCACAATCAGTCTCCTATGAGACCCCTCCTCTGCCACATGTGGACCGGAGGCTTTGAAAAGCAATGGTTCTGACTGGTCCTGGGGAGGGTGTGGCAGTGCAGGGGCCCACTTGTGACTAATGCCATACCTTGGATATCAGCCCCCAGTGGGAAGGCAGGTGGGTACTCATGTAGCGGGAGACTGGACAGGAAATCCCCGCCCAGCGTGCCCATAGCAGGGCTCCGTAGCACGGAGGATGGCTGGTGACTAGAGGTCAAGACTCTGTGAAGGAAGAGCAGTTGGGATAGGTGGCAAACCACGGATGCCCTTACCCATCTCAGCCTCCCAAGGCCTCTCTCCCTGTCCCTTCCACCCTTTCCCTTGCTCCAAGGGTTGCCCAGTGATCAGAAAGCATCCATGACTTCTTCGCCTGTCCCTTCTGCTAAAGTTGCAGCCCATTTCCTTGTACCCTTTGCTTCCAGGCAGGGCTGGGATGGCAGCTGAGGTGACAGGACAGTGCTTCTTGGTTGGAGGAAGGTCCTCCTCATCAGAAGAGCTTTCTATTGTCAAGTCAATAACTTCAACCTTTTTCTTATTCTCTGATGGATTTCCCTCTTGGACTGGACTGTACTGGAGGCCTGCGGGTGGTAAAAAGACTGTCTCAGAGAACAGGCCATCTAGGATTTAGCTCAGCTGGAGGACAGGGTGTCACTCACCATCCAGCCCATACCCTGGTGGGGGGCAAACCTCAGATGCCTCCTTCTTAGGTTTCATTGGGCACCAGGATCCATCTTCCATGAACTGGATCTCATCACAGTCCGAGCAGGAATTAAGAATCTCCATGAATAAACTGGGGGAGAGGAGGGATAGGAATTGATCTGCCTAGGAAATGGCTAGAACAGTAGCCAGAGAGTTCTGCCACTCACCTTCCTGTACCTCAATTTTCTCATCTATATAATAAGGATATTATATACCCTACTGACCTCTCCTGAGTTGCTGGAATCAAATTAAGGTACATAAAAGAGCTTTGCAAACTCTAAGTGCCAAGTTTGAAAATAAGTTCATTTGAAGCACCTATTATGTGTGGTGCTAGGAACAAGACAGAAAGGGCAGAGACAAAGAATTCCGTAAGCCATCTCAAAAGGCACTGTCAACAAGAAACAATGTGGACTCTGGAAGGGGATTAGGATTAGCTAGATCAGCACACCCAGGCCCTCAAAAGCACCTTATTGCTATGCTCAGTGGGAGACCAAGTAGTTAATATAGGCAATATAGTATATATCACAGTTTAATACTTCGGCTCTGCCACTTATTTACAATACAGGCAGTCCCCAGGCTACAAAAGAGTACACAATTCCTAATTGTGTCTTTAAGAATTTGTAAGTAAGCTGGAACAAGTACATTTGGTTCTTATTAAGCCTTACTTTAGTGCAAGAAAAAAGGAGCTCTGGTAGCTTACTGGTGAAAGCATCTGGCTGCTAACCAGAAGGTTGATGGTTCCAAATACACCAGCTGCTCCACAAAAGGAAGATAGAGCAATCTACTTCTGTAAAGATTTACCACCATGGAAACCTAATGGGGATCACTATGAGTCAGAATCAACTCGATGGCAGTAGGTTTGGTTTTTGGCTTTTTAGTTCAAGAAAAAGGAGCTCTGGTGGTGTACTGGTGGTTAAAGCATTTGGCTGCTAACCAGAAGGTTGATGGCTCAAACACACCAGCTGCTCCATGGAAGAAAGATTAGGCAGTCTGCTTCCATAAAGCTATACCATCTTGGAAACCCAATGGGGTCGCTATGACTCACAATCGACTCAATGGCAGTATGTTTTGTTTTTTTTTAAGCGTAAGGAAAGGAACTCTGGTGGTGCAGTGGTTAAGGCATTTGGCTGCTAACCAAAAGGTCAGTGATTTGTACCCACCAGCCACAGAAGAAACAGAAGGCAGTTTGCTTACATAAAGATTTACAGCCTTGGAAACCCAATGGGGGTTGCTGTAAGTCAAAATCAACTCAATGGCCATGAGTTTGCTTTTTTTTTTTTTGGTTTTTAGTGTAAAAATAAGGCTCAAAGCCTTTCCAATGATTTAAAAGCTATGTGCCCGAAGTGAAGGTGACTGTGATGATGAACTTGTTCTAAGTAGAGATTGGTTCAAAAATTCCTGGTGGTGCAGTGATTAAAGCACTCAGCTGCTAACACGAAGGTTGGCAGTTCAAATGCACCAGCCGCCCCAGAGGAGAAAGCTATAGCAGTCTGCTTTTGTAAAGATTTACAGCCTCAGAAACTCTATAGAGCAATTCTAGTATGTCCTATAAGGTTGCTATGAGTCAGAACTGGCTCGATGACAGTGGGTTTGGCTTGGGTTTTTTTTGGTACAGATAGATTTAGAAGTTTCAAAATGAGAGCAAATTTACACAATATTAAAGGGTAAGTAGGAGTTATCAGAGTCGAAACCAGGAACTGCCTTATAGCTTTGAACAAAATGATCTCTTAGGCATGATTCTTCATCTATAATAACAGATCCTATCTCACAGGGTTATCATAAGGATTCAGTGAAACAAGGCATGTGAAGTACTTAGTAAGTACTTTATAGTAAGTATATGAAGTATGTATTAAGTATAAAAAGTTACAGACTGGTAAAGGAGATAGAAAGGGTGAGTTGGTAGGAACAGGAGACGGGGTTCATGTGAGAAGAGGTCCTAGTAGCTGTTCCAGGTAAAAGGAAGCAGAATGGCCCTACCCATCAATGATCAGAGATTCATAGGGAGCCTTCTTGTCACACACAGGACATGTCCACGTTGGCTTCTTCTCATTCATCTGTAGATAAAGGGCAGCATCGAAGCTCTGCAGGTGGGCGCAGGTAAGGGCACGACAGGGGACGGTCAGGCGCATTTTCCCTAGCTGAGGAAAGGTGAGTTCTCTGGTCAGAGTCTCCATATCCCAGAAAACCTTACTCTAATATCCCTAGAAACCCTCATCAGAATCCAAAGGTTTAACCCAGCCCTTTTCCCCCCTGGACTCACCGGACACATGAGTGACACCCGCAGACTCGTAGTAGCCACCTCACTGTCTGGGTCAGCAGTCAATTTCTCCTTGACTGAAACAAGAGTGCAGCCAAAGCCAGGCAGTTAGCAAGACTAGAGAGGAAGCCGAACAGCTGGTGAGGCCAGAATCAGATGGCTCTGGCTGACAGGACTTTGGGGACCAAAAGGTGAGGGGCATCTGGGATCTGGATTATGAAGGTTGGAGGGAGGAAGATATTTCCTCTTCCCTAAAAGTGCTTAAGGAGCTCTGGTGGCATAGTGCCTAAGGCATTATCTGACTGCTAACCAGAAGGCTGGCGGTTTAAACCCACCAGCCACTCCTTGGAAGGAAGATAGGGCAATCTACTTCCGTAGTGATACTGCCCCAGAAACCCGAGGAGGAGTCGCTATGAGTCAGATCCAACTCAACAGCAGTGAGTTTGGCTTTGTTTTTTTTTTTTTAAAAAAAAAGGTGCTTAAATAGAACCAGGCAACACTTTGGCAAAGACAATCTAAAGGGAATTGAAGCATCACATGAGGGTTAGGTTAGATGATCCTTCAGGCCCTTTTCAATCCTAAAAGCCCATATTCAAGCAGCGCTGGAGTTGGGGTCTATGAGGTACAAACTAGTTGCATGATTGGGAGTGCCAAGGTATCACTCAGTGCTTAGGCGTGGTCCAATTTCTCCACTATGAAGACTAATAAAGGGGACAGGTTCAGGGTTGGGGCTCATGTGAGAGAGGAAATAAGTTGTAAGAGGGGTGTGGGTTTGATTATGAAGGCTGGAGGGCCAGGAAGACTAGGATCCAGATCAGAGGGATGAAGAGGGGAGGATATTACTCACTCAGTGCCCGGGAGTGGTCTGGGTTCCGGATGCCCTTTGCTCTGAGCTTCTGTAGGAGGGTCCCTGCAGTCAACTGCCTCACCAGGTACACAGACAAGGAGTAATTCTACTTGGGAGGACAGTGGGAAGGAAGTTGATCAGCCTCTGCTTTTTACACCACCACCCTCCTGCCCCCATGAAGGCTAGAGACAGTGGATTATAAGGCAGAAAGTCCCAGCAAGAAGTAAGAAGTGTTTCCCCAACTAGGACACGGGATGATTCCCCCCACCCCATTCTCTGTCCTGCAACAACCCCCAAGCTTCCCTAAGGGAAGCTAAGGCTCCCTGCCTTAGCCATGCTCACCCGTCCAAATTCAGACGACCAGTTGACCACGATGGTATTAGGAACAGTGGCTGAAAGTCGAGCCAGCGGTGTGATGTTGATGGGACGGCTGGGCCTCTTGGGCTCAGCCCCATTCTTGGTGGGGGGAAGGTAACCCTGGGAAAGGGAGGGACTGTCAGAGGAAGGTTTCTCTGGGAAAGAGCTCTGCTCTAAGAAGACATGTTGTCTTGGATTACTCACTCCTTGAAGGGAAGGCCAACTCACTCACTGACCAAGCGTGTAGGGGCCCATCTGGTGACTTATGAAACCAGGGCATTATTTAAGGATGTGTGTCAGCTTCACTCTTGAGGAAAAAGGAGGGCTTATTCATTGACCAAGGAAATGGGAACCCACTCACTGTGTCCTTAAGATGGACTTCCATCAACTCTTAGCTCTGGGGTCATCACTTCTAAGTCTTCTCTGAACCTTTGAATTGAACTAAATGTCCTTCCTCTGGGTCCAATAGGACCCTTGTTAAGCCCTATCTCAGCACTTTGCAGATGATTCATTCAGTAAACTGAGCACCTACTATGTGCCAGGCACTGTGCTAGACATGTCTCTTAATGCTTATGACTGTAACACAGCCTCCATGAGAAAAAGGACTATGATCTGCTCATCTTGGTAATACCAGCACCTAACACAGCACCTGGCACTTAGTAAATGTGTAGTTAACATTTGTTGAACTGAAGAGGGGAAGGAGTACTGCCAGAAAAAGGGAAGAACACTTACTGGCAGGGGGCACAGTTTCCCATTGACCTTGACAAAGAGGTTGGGGGGAAAATAATCCTCCTGGGGGCAGCTGGTCTCACAGAGACAGAACCTGGTGAAAGATTGAAGAGGATGAAAAAATGGAAGGCAGTCTCTGGAGATGAATCTGGCAGAGAAGCAGGAAATCCCAGAAAATCAGTCACGGATTTCTGCACTCTTCTGCATCCAACAAGAGTCCCAAGGCTGGGGTGCGCAGTGACAGAGCAGGGTATATCCTAGAAATATCTGTCATACTCCTTCTTCACTCCCACCCCCAAGGAGGGCTCAGCACGGATGGAGAACCAACTCACCTTAGCTGCACCTGTATGGTATAATCGCATTTGGCTCCTGGCAGAAGCTCTCTGTAACAAAGATGAAGGAAAGATGTCAGCATGTGGCTCCCAGGGGGCCATGAGTAGATAGGGAGAAAGTTAGATGTCCAAGGAATAAAGAAGAGATACCACAAAAGAATCACAGAGAAAGCAGGTGTAGGAAAATGGATAGGGAAAAAAACAGGGGAGAATAGAAGACAGAGAGGGGAGGAGAGTGGTAATCACGCAGAAATGAGGCTAAGAATACTGAAGGAAAAATACCTGGATGTGAGGATCTGCTGCACTTGCTGGGGAGTGAGGGCAAAGGTAAAGTGTGCTTCCTCAAACCGCTGGCTAGAAGTGGATGCTAAGGACACAAAGGGGTGGTTATTCCCAAGCCCATACACAGGCAGCCACAGAAGTTGCCCCATCCCAAGTCGCTGATCCCACAGAAAGGCTTAGAGAAGAGGCATGGAGTCAAGGCTGAGAGACCACAGAGAGCCATACCGAGAGTGGTGGGTCGGATGAGCTCCCCATAGACTTCATAGAAGGGCAATGGTTTCATGGTGACATCAGGGTGCACAGGCTGGGGCAGAGAAGGGTGCATGTCTACCTCACGTTTGGGGCCCAGCACAGTACCAGGGGCCAAGAGGGCTGGAGGGATGGGGGCTAGGGGACTAGCAGAGGCTACAGGGGAGGTGCCAGGGGGCAGAGAGATCAGGGAGAGATCAGAAGGCCCCAGGGTCTTCCGGGGAAAGCGTCTGCGGTAAAGCTCTTTGATCTTCATCTGGACGCTGGGAGCACAGCTGGATTTGAGGAGGTGCAGGGCCTTAGCCAGGAGCTCGTGCTTCCTTCCACTCTTATTCCGGCCAGCAAAGCCGAGGAGCACCTGGAGCTCAGATACTCGGAAACTCATCACCATGTGCTGTGGAGAAGAACAGAAGCTTGAGAATCCTGCCAAGGACACTGGGGCTGAGCCTCCCAGTGGGCAGTGAGTGCTCTTTCCCTCCTGCGCTGATCAGAAAGATGCTCTGCAGCTAGGTTACTGTCAGGTAGCCATCCTTGCCAGAGGGACATCTCAGTCCCATTTTAACAACCCTCAGGTCAACCTGAGGGTTGGGTACCCCCCAGCTCCATCAGCCCTATCTCCTTATGCCTGGAAAACGACCACAGTGGGAGCAGGGAAAGGCACACAGCAAGCCATCCCCAGATACACCTTCTCAGTCCACTACAGCCTCCTATCTCCATCCTTGCCTTTTAGCCTGCACTGTCCCTTAAGCTGCTTATCTCCTCTCCTGCTCTTTCTCATACCCATCCCAGGCTCTTAAGGAAAGGATAAGAGACAGGGAGAAGGAGAGAAGAAAGGATTCAGGCCAGACAGTCCTAAGGGGAATGAAGGAGACGGGGCTAGAAGATAGTGCCCCACAGTCGACCCCTCCCAACTACCTCAATCCACCTCAGCTATTTGCCCCAAGCCTCTGAAGTCTTTGTGAACAGGGTTTACAGGTCAGGGTTCAATATTCCTAACCCCCAAATCCTTTCTCTGTATCATCTGTGTAACCATGCCTCCCTTAGTCCCAGTCTTTTGGGAGGAAAACAAGACCAAAACTGGTGGAAAAGGGAGAAAAGAGACCCACCAAATGCAGGTATCCTGCCTGTTTACTCCCATCTGTCAGGAACTAATATCCTGCTTCTCTCCTATATAGAGAAATTAAGGAATTCCCACACCATCCCTCCCATAGGAGTGGAAGAAGAGAGAGCAAAGCTCTTAACAGAGGCCTTGAGAGAATGAGAAGGCATATGAATCCTGATCCAGGGTACAGAATTCCAAGATCCCAGGGCAGTGCAAATGGTTAATACATATGGCTGCTAACTCAAAGGTTGGAGGTTTGAGTTAACCCAGTGGTGACTCAAAGAAAGGTCTGACAATCTACTTCCAGAAAGTCACTGATTAAAAATTCTGTGGAGCACAGTTCTAGTCTGACACACACGGGATTGCCATGAGTTGGAATCAACTCGGCAACTGGTTTTATAATGGCCCAGAGGCTCAATGGCTAACCCCAGCCTGATTAGGGCTGTGGCTCCATTCCAAAGGGGTAGAATAAAGCTTGGAAGCAGAGGGATAAACCCACTGGTTTCAGGTTTTAAGAGATATCCTTTAGTGCAGTTACCCTCAGACTCTGTGTGCTAATGGGAGGGCACAAAGAGCTATCTCCTTCATGGACTCTTTCCATAAATTTTGAGAAGATTCAGCCATAGGCTGGCCTTGCTACCCCTCAAAATTCTTCCCTGCATAGAAGGGCAGGAGCTCTGGTGGCATAGTGCCTAAGGCATCTAACTGCTAATCAGAAGGCTGGCAGTTCAAACCCACCAGCCACTCCTTGGAAGGCAGACTGGGCAATCGCAATCGCAAACCCAAGGAAAGGTCACTATGAGTCCAATCAACTCCACAATAGTGAGTTTTCATAGAAGGGTGGCCTTATGGCTTGGTCCCTTTTTAAGAATGTAAACAGCTTGCTATTCTCCCTTCCTCCTCCTCATCCTTATCTCTTCTGTCTTGTCTTTAGTTTTCCAAGAGTTGTGCCTATAACTGGTCCTCCTTCTATCCCAGTTTCACACTCCTCTGCCACTGCCCAAAGACACCCACTCACTAAGACAGGGCGGTCCTCTCAGCCTCCAGGATGCTTTTGCCCCACCCCTCAATGTATCTGCACGCACAGCCCCGCCCCCTATATCTCAGCCGCCTACTGGGTATTTCCTAAGGCTGGAATCCCAATAGCAGCCCCAAAGCCTCTATCTTCTGTATTGCATTTCCCCCAAGACCTTCTCCTACAGCTGCCCCCCAGTCCTATCCGGACCTCTGCCCCCAGCTGTCGCATCTCTTGGCCTTGATCGACTCGCCCCCTAAGCCTCTACAACAGTTTTCCCACCTTGCCCTACCCCTACATCTGCCCCTACTACCAAATCCGACTTCTACCCGCGTCCCCGCCCCCTACGCCTCGGCCCCCAACAGCAGCAATTCCCCTCAGCCCCGCCCCCGAGCCCCGCCGCAGCCTCTTCCTAACCCACAGCCCCTTCTCTCCTATCCCCAGCCGCGCTACAGCCATTCCCCGCCACGTCTCCTGCCGCCACCCGAGCCCTCAGCACCCAGTCTCGGTCGCTTCCCCGACTTGGCGTACCGCCGGGACCGGTCCAGATGGGGATGGGGGAGGGGGCCAGTACCTTTAATTCGCCCAGCTCCGCCATCTTGAGACATCGCAGGCGCCCGAGCCCGAGCCCGAGCTCAGGCCCAGGGACCGGCGCACAACTCTCCACCCCAGCGCCGGCCGCAAATGCCGCCTGCTCCGCCCCGTCCGGCCCCCTACACCTCCCCTTCCCAGCCCCGCCCGCCAGGTTGGGACAAACCCGTCTCGGCCCCTCCCTCCACTGCCGGACCCAACCCCTGCACGTCGTTGGCGGGTCTATAAGAGGGCTAGACCCCGAGGGTGTGTGCGGCCTAATATCTCTGGGTCCCCAAGGGTAACGGAGAGAAGGCGGAACCGAAGTGCCTGGGGGAGGGGCGCTTTGCCACGCCAGAGTTGGGAGGGGATGAGCTTTTAGGGACTCAAAAATCCTTGAAATATGGAGGGAAAGTATCGGAAACTGCTCGGTCTCAGGGGAATAGTGAGGAGGAGTAGCAGAGTTGGAGCGAATACTCTTACCTCCATCTCTCCAAGTTTCACGAGCTAAAATCAAGAGTTTTCCAACTCGAGTAATGGGTGAGGACGAATCCGTTTTAGGGAAGCTATGGAGTCGTGAACAGTTCAGTTCAAGACGTCTATTCTTAATCCTCTACTCCCTCCTCCCCCCACAAACTACAATGTAGCTCTTGATCTGGCCGAAGGACTTAAAACTCGGCACAAAAGTTTTGGTGCTGAAACCGTGACTTACCAGCAGTCTCGGGGAACGGGGAGGGGACTCGGAAGGCTCCGAGGTGGGCTAAGGAGGTGGGGGAAGAGGGTTCGGCGCCGCTCCCGCAATCTGCACGGCTGGAGTTCGGTCGGGCAGCTAGAGGCTGCAGCGGCAGCTCCGCCCGGGCCCGAGCTCCACCCGACCCAGTGCTACGGCAGGGGCCGCCCTCTCCTGGGTAAGCCCGCCAGGTCCGCCGCGCCGGGAGGACGGGGCGGGGTCTGAAACGGCGGGGCGGGGCTCGGCGCCTGGCGTTTAAGAGATTAACTCCTCGCGCGAATCAATTCGGAGAGACAGCTCTTGGATTTCTTGGATCCGGTCTTTCACACCTCTGTGATCCCTGGTGGTGGTGTACTGGCTTCAGATGGAGGCACCCTGCGAGACCAGGGATCTGATCGCATAAAGAGGCTCCCATTAGGAATGAGACTCTCTCCCTAGGGAATAGCCTGGACCTCTAGAATCCAAAGTGTGCAGGGCCATAACTCTACGTAGTCCCCCACCCTCTGCCCCAAATACACAGACACAAGAGGCTCCGCAGATTGATGTAGCTGAAGGTAAGCAGAGGACGTTTTCTTGCCCAGAAAAGGGATCTTTCAGCCTCTATGTGAAGTACCTACTCTCCTTCCTCTAAGGCCTTGGGCCCTCCAGAGGCCCCGTTCTCAAAAAGCTAGTTACTAGTAGTGTCTGGAGTCTTAAAAACTTGCAAGTGGCCCATCTAGATGCGACAATAGGTCTCTCCTCATCTGGAGCAAAGAAGCATGTCGAAAACCAAAGATGCATGGAAAGAGTTAGTCCAAGGAAGTGGTACACTCAGCCTATATGACTATGAGACCAGAAGAACTAGATAGTGGCGGGCTACCACTCCGAGGCGGATCTTCGTAGGAGATCCTGGATAGAGTGGGAGGACAATGTGGAACAAAACTAAAAAAAAAAAAAAAAAAAGCAAGAGGTGGGGGTATCAGGTTTGCTGGTCTGATAGAGCCTGGTGGAATCCTGAAACTATGGCCCCTAGGTCCCAGACTTCAGGTCTGGGAATTGAACCCACTCCTGTGGCTTCCAGCCAAACAAAAGACAGGCATAAGAGCTGAACATTTACATTAGGTAGATACACTCCTTGGAGAGATCAATCATGGGAGAATAGAAGGGCTATGTATGCACAGGGGGAGCTCTGGTGGCATAGTGCAGAAGGCATTTGACTGCTAACCAGAATGCTGGCAATTCAAACCCACCAACCAGCCACTCCTCAGAAGGAAGATGGGGCAATCTACTTCTGTAGTGATACTGCCTCAGAAACCCAAGGAGGGGCCGCTATGAGTCACATCTGACTCAACAGCAGTGGGTTTGGTTTGGTTGGTATGCACAGCTGGGGGCCAGGAGCACATGGGAGGGAAAGACACAGGAAAGAGGTAACTATGGGGAGGAAGTGGGAGAGGAGCTGTTGCACTGTGGGAGATTGCAGTCAATGTCATGAGACAAAGTGTATGTGAACTACTGTATGGAAGATGAATTTGCTCTGTAAACTTTCACCCAAATCACAATAATTTTTTTTTTTTAAAGGAAACTAGTTACTTAAAGGCAGGCCCCAGAGTAAATCTGTTTTATACTCATGAAAGCATCAACTTTAAGGTAGTGTACCCATACTTTGGGAGTTCTGGTAGCGTAGTGCCTAAAGGCACTTGACTGCTAAGCAGGAAACTGGCTGTTCAAACCCACCAGCCACTCCTCGGAAGGAAGATGGGGCGATCTACTTCTGTAGTGATACTGCCTTGGAAACCCTAGGAGGGGTTACTATGAGTCGAGTCCGACTCAACGGCACATAACAACAACAACCCATACTATTAAGGTAGTGTACCCATACTATTACCCACCAGCCACTCCTCGGACGGAAGATGGGGCAATCTACTTCCTTAGTGATACTGCCTTGGAAACCCAAGGAAGGATCGCTATGAGTCTGATCCCACTCAACAGTGAGTTTTGTGTGTGTGTGTGTGTGTGTGTGTGTGTTTTGTAAAGAGCCTAAGTAAGATCCCTGCACAGGGCCACTAACCTAAAATTTGGTGGATTGAACCCACCTAGCAGCACCAGAAGAAAAGCCTGGCTCTCTGCTTCCCTGAAGATCGTTATTGTTATTTGCCATCAAGTAAGTCAGTTCAAATGCGTCTGTTCTTCTTCAGTCTTTCTTATTCATTGTCCACCTTTCAGATGCATATGAGGCTATTGAAAATACAATGGCTTGTATCAGGCACCCCATAGTCTTCAAAGTGACATCTTTGTTCTGTAACACTTAAAAGAGGTCTTTTGAGGCAGATTTACGCAGTGCAATGTTGTTGTTAGGTGACATTGAGTTGGCTCCGACTCATAGCGACCCTGTGTACAACAGAACAAAACACTGCCCAGTCCTGCACCATCTTCACAATCCTTGCTATGCTTGAGCCCATCTCATTGGGCTCCCTTTGTCTCTGACCCTCCACTTTTCCAAGCATGATATCCTTCTTCAGGGACTGGTCCCTTCGGACAGCCTGACCAAAGTGAGAGTCTGGCCATTCTCGCTTGCAAGGACCATTTTGGCTGCACTTCTTCCAGGACAGATTTATTTGTTCTTCTGTCAGTCCGTGGTATTTTCAGTATTCTTCACCAACTCCATAATTAAAGGCATCAGCTCTTCTTCAGTCTTCCTTATTCATTGTTCAGCTTTCACATGCATATGACACAATTGAAAATACCATGGCTTGGGTTAGGCACACCATGGTCTTCAAAGTGACATCTTTGCACCTTAAAACTTTAAAAATGTCTTTTGCAACAGATTTGCCCAGTTCGATACTATGTCTGATTTCTTTTTTTCTTTTTTTCCTTAGGTAAAAGTTTTTTTATTTTCATTCAGCTTGTAGTTTTTATGTCTTTTGATCATGAATATGGTTGTAGCTATAGCTTTCATCTTTTATTTTTCACGCTTTTTTTATTTTAATGTGTTTTTTTTTATTAGTATTATGATTTGGGTGAAGATTTACAGAGCAAATTCACTTTCCATACA
>NW_006921597.1:577046-643333 GCF_000298275.1 Orycteropus afer afer | reverse complement strand
AGTCTCTCACAGTCTCTTTCCCAGCAGTGCTGGTCCCTCGGTGTCTCACTCAGCGATGCATGTCTCTTGCGTCTCTTTCCCAGCAGCACGTGTCTCTTTCAGGGGTGCATGTCTCTTTCAGCAGCACATCTTCCTCAACCAGCAGTCAGAGAGAGTTCTGCCTCCAGGAGGCCTCCTTTTGAGTCCCGGCACGGTGGTCAAACTAGCCAATCACAGCATCAAAACTCTAAACACCTGAGAGAGAGTGGGACCCTCCCAGAACATTGCACTGTGCCACTCCCAACAGAAATACTCCAGGTGGATAGCTTCAGCAATCAGGAGCTCCTCAGTTGCTCATAGAAAATCCCACCTTGGAGTTTACAAAGACTTATGGGTAGAAAAGCCACACTAAGTAATTTACTATACTGCAAAACGACAACCTCTTAGTCTGTGTACAGATTCCTCATGAGCGCATTCTTCTAAATGTTACACATAATTTGTTATGATCCATACAGTTGAATGCCTTCACATAGTCAATAGAAATAGTTAAACATCTTTCTGGTATTCTTTGCTTGCAGCCAAGATTCATCTGACATCAGCAATGATATCCTTCATTTCATATCCTTTTCTGAATCCAGCATGAATATCTGGAAGTTCCCTATCAATATACAGCTGCAACCATTTTTGAGTTATCTTCAGCAAAATTTTACTTGCATGTGATATTAATGATATTGTTCGATAATTTCCATATTCTGTTGGATCACCTTTCTTTCAAATATAGATCTCTTCCAGTTGGCTGACCAGGTAGCTGTCCTCCAATTTCTTGGCATAAACAAATAAGCCCCACCAGTGCTGCATCCATTTGTTGAAACATCTCAGTGAGTATTCTGTCATTTCCTGGAGTCTTATTTTTTGTCATTGCCGTCAGTGTAGCTTAGAGTTCTTTCAATACCATTGGTTCTTAATTATGTGCTACCTCCTTAAATGGTTGAATGTCAACCAATTCTTTTGGTACAGTGATTTTGTATATTACTTCAATCTTCTTTTGATGATTCCTGCATCATTTTTTTTTCACCCTTAGAATCCTTCAATATTGTAACTCGAGGCTTGCATTTTTCCTTCAGTTCTTTCAGCTTGAGAAATGCCAAGCATGTTCTTCCCTTTTGGTTTTCTAATTCCAGATCTTAGCACATTTCATTATAATACTTGACTTTGTCTTCTCAAACTGCCCTTTGAAATCTGTTCAGCTCTTTTACTTCATCATTTCTTTCATTCACTTTAGCTACTCTTTGTTCAAGAACAAGTTTCAGAGTTTCTTCTGACACCCGTTTTGGTCTTTTCTTTCTTTCCTGTCTTTTTAATGACTGTTTGCCTTCTTCACGTATGAGGCTTTGATGTCATTCCATAACTTGTCTGGTCTTCAATGGTCTGTTCCACAGTCAGCTCCTAGCCTTGTTTTAACTGATGATATTGAGCTTCTCCATTGTCTCTTTACACAGATGTAGTCAATTTGATTCTGATGTATACCATCTGACAAGGGCCACATGGTTAGTCACCGTATATATTGTTGAAAAAAAGAATTTAAATGAATAAGCCATTGGTCTGGCAAAATTCTATCACTCAATCTCTGGTGTTTTTTCCATCACCAAGGCCATATTTTCCAACTATCAATCCTTCTTGTTTCCAACTTTCTAATTCTAATCACAGTAATTATCAATGCATCTTGGTTGCATGTTTGATCAAATTTCAGACTTCGGAAGTTAGTAAACATCTTTAATTTTTTCAACTTTGGCATTAGAGGTTGGTGCATAAATTTGAATAACAGTCATATTGTTTATTCCTCCTTGTAGGTGTATGGATATTATCCTATCCTTGACAGCATTGTACTTCAGGATAGATCTTGAGATGCTCTTTTTGATAATGACTGTGATGCCATTCCTCTTCATTTTGTCATTCCTGGCATAGTGGACCATATGATTGTCCGATTCAAAATGATCAGTACTAACTAGTCCATGTCAGTCCACTCTTGCCTAGGATATCCATCTTTATGCATTCCATTTCATTTTTGTCAGCTTCCAGTTTTCCTAGATTAATACTTTGTACAGTCCTCATTCCAATTATTAATGGATGTTTGCTGCTGTTTCTTCTTATTGTGAGTCATACCACCTCAGCAAATGAAGGTCCTGAAAACTTTATCCCAGCCTCTTCATTAAGTTCCACTACTTTGAGGAGTCAGCTCTTCCCAGTCGTATTTTGAGTTCCTTCCAAGCAGAATGGCTCATCCGGCACTGTATCAGACAGTGTTCCACTGCTATTCATAAGGTTTTCACTGACCAATTTTTATAGAATTAGATTGCCAGGTCCTTCTTCCTAGTCTCTTAGTCTGGAAGCTCTGCTGAAATCTATCCACCATGAGTGACTCTCCTGGTATTGAAATACCAGTGGCATAGCTTCCAGCATCACAGCAACATGCAAGCCACCACAGTGTGACAAACTGACAGATAAGTGGTGACTCATTAACACGTTGTTGTTGTTGTTGTTTGCCATTGAGTCGGCCCTGACTCATAGCGACCCCTCCTTGGGTTTCCGAGGCAGTATCACTACGGAAGTAGGAATGCCCAACCTTCCTTCCGAGGAGTGGCTGGTGGGTTTGAACCACCAGCCTTCTGGTTAGCAGTCAAGTGCCTTAGCCACTATGCTACCAGAGCTCCTCAGTAACACATAGGGCACTATAAATCAGAATACACTCCAGGGGATTTTTTTTTTAATTATTGGTGGTGTTGTTTTAAAACGGAAGGATCTAAATGCCCTTTGTTCAATAAATATTTTAATGATATTCGGGGATTGTTAGGTGCTAAGGACACAAAAGCCTTGAAGGAGCTCACATCCTAGCAGCAGAGACATGTTAAACTAATAACTGGCATACCCAAAAAAGTGTTTTGATAAATAATATGAACAATTCCCTCATTTAGATTAAGCCTCCAGTATTATGAAACCCCACCCAAGCCATAAAGTGCCAGACTACTAATAGTCCCAAGTACCTGTTGAACTAGACCATGGCAACTACTTTGTGGATTGTGTCCCTAGGGAAGGTGTCCATGCTCTCCTGACACTCAGGTTCTTTCCTTGATGCTTTTCTGACTGCACTGTTGGGCCCCTCAAACTCAACCCAGGCCCACCCCTTCTGATACCTGAATCTTCATCAGGCCCTACATCTTTTTTGTTGTTGTTTTGGTTGGTCTGTTCAATCCTCTAGATCAAAAGTTACTGTCAATTAATTTGTATTATCCAAAATGTTCAGTATTTGTGGGAAGAAATAATTAGGTGATTATAAAGGGATGAGGGGAGATTTTAGTAGTGATGGATATATTTATCATCTTGAGTTTGGTAATATTTTCACGAGTTTATACATATGTGGAAACTTATCAAACTGTACACTTTAGATATGTAAAATTTATTGTACATCAGTTGTCCCACAGTAAAACTCAAACTCACTGCCATCAAGTCAATTCCAACTCATATGACCCCCATTGGGTTTCTGAGGTGGTAAATCTTCGCAGAAGTAGATTGTCCCATCTTCCTTCCACAGAGCAGCTGGTAGGTTTGAACTACCAAACTTCTGGTTAGCAGCCAGATGCCTTAAGTACTGCATCACCAGAGCTCCTTTCCCCCAGTCAAGTTATACAAAATTAGAAGCAAGCAAGCCAACCTCACCTTAATTCCTAGTGATTTTGTGAAGGAGAGAACACCTTTAAAGGTGAACTTGAGGTTATAAATTCTGATGACAGAAAACTGTAAACCAAAGCACCTAAATCTGGACCAGCATATAAGTTCCATGAGAAGAAACTTCTTCTGTGCTGCTCACATTGCATCCCCAGTGCCTGATGTAAGGTGGTGGTGGTGGTGGTTGTTATGTGCCGTCGAGTCGGATCCGACTCATAGCGACCCCTCCTTGGGTTTCCGAGGCAGTATCACTATGGAAGTAGATTGCCCCATCTTCCTTCCAAGGGGTGGCTGGTGGGTTCGAACCGCCAGCCTTCTGGTTAGCAGTCAAGTGCCTTAAGCACTATACTACCAAAGCTCCTTGATGTAAGGTAGACTTTTTAAATATCTGAGGAATAAATTAACAAAGAAAGGAGGGAAACTGAAATCAGGCAAGATTCAGAGTGATGGCAAAGACAGTATGAACCTCATCATGGTCCAACAAGTTTCACCAACTGCCCTACCATGCTCACCCACACTCTTACTTCTGAAGCCTAGGGGACAAAGGAGAGAGTCAGCAGAAGTAGTAAGTCCCTACTAAAGTCCTATTATACAGCCAGCCCAGGAGCAATAGGGGAAAACATTAGGGTTAGAATTACTTTGTGGAAGATTTATTTATAAAGTCAAGGAAAATCCCAGGGCTTGGGGTTATTGGGGCCACAATTCATGGGGTTGTATAGAGGGAGATTGTATGGGAAGGCCAGCAGCTGGAAAAGGTTCCACTCCTACGCTAGCATTAACATCACTCAACACTGCCACAACCCAGCCATCTGGGAATCAGAATTCCAGGAGTCCGGGAGGGAGCCAAAGACCTGACTTCCATTAGCGAAGGCTGCTTCCTGACTCATACTTAGCCAAATGACCTCCCACTCACTGGACCCTTCTCTTTGCAGTTTCTTCATTCTTCCCACCAGATACCCCATCTGTAATGAGGAATGCAACAGTCCTATATTCTTTGGTAACTCTAAGAGCAGGCAGATAAGAAGAGGATCTTTCCTTACCTAATAGCAGTCACTCAGCCCTTTTAGATGCTCTTCCTCGGGCAGTTGCTCTCCTTCTCTCCTTCTCCACTCAATCCCTCCTTCTTCATCTTCCTAGCCTTCGAACAGTCCTGTGCCTACCCACACAGACCCCAAGGTCGAGCTGCACCTTCTCTAGACTTGATCTATATACCTCAGCTGCTCTTTTCCTACACAAACCCTGGGGCCAGCCCAGCCCCGCAGCCACGTGTGGGCCCGCCTTCCGTGGCAGCCCCTCCCCCACTTCTTTCTCTCACCCCATTCAGTTTGCCATCTTCCATACAGAAGTTTTCAGAGCTGAAGCCTGAGCCTAAGACAAATCTTTCCCTACCACCCCACTGTAGTCCTTGCTACCTCTTTCCCCTACTTTTCCTGCCTCAGTTCCCACATAAGGCTGATGCTTCTGGAAGGCTTCTAAAGAGTTGGTAAGTAAAGAAAGGCAATTTTTTTTTTCACCACACCACTGCTTTCTGACACAGCATAACCCAACAGAGGGCAGGCTGAGAGAAGGAAGGGAAAGGGATCAATGTGCAGGCCCAGGGAACCTTAATTCCAGGTTTTGAAGGAACTCACTGCCTCACTCTCACCTAGCAGTCTGGGTGGTGAAGGAGCATGAAGGGGAGGATACCCAGAGGAAGTACCCCCCAAAACACACATTTTTTTCAGTTTAAGAAGGAACTAGAGGAAAGAAACCACTTCAGAGTATTCCTTCCTCCCTTTCCCAGGAATAATACTTTTCATTCCCCTCTGTGACCCAGAACACAGACCACGTTAAAATAAACCCTCACATCTAGACAGACATATGGTCTGACACATGAAAGAATATTTTAGATTGTACATCTTGAAGAAAATCCAGATCTCTCCATTTCTCCTTCTCCTTAAAAAAGGTCATGGACTCAGGATTCCCAAGACAGAGAAAAAAGATTAAAGTTGTGTCTGTAGGAGAAAGATTTGAAGAAGAGAAAAAGAAGAGTGTCAATTCCTGTTTTCACTGAAGGATGTTTTTCAAACTGTGAGTCTTCATCCACTGTTGTTGTTGTTGTTGTTGTTGTTGTTGTTGTTATATGCCGTCGAGTCAGACCCGACTCATAGTGACCCCTCCTTGGGTTTCTGAGGCAGTATCACAACAGAAGTAGATTGTCCAACCTTCCTTCCAAGGAGTGGCTGGTGGGTTTGAACTGCCAGCCCTCTGGTTTGCAGTCAAGTGCCTTAGGCACTATGCTACCATAACTCCTATCCACTAGAGGATGGATTAAGATCAATTTTTTTTTCTTTTTTATAGAACAGAATGGAAATAGTTAGGGTATTATTTCATATATGTACACATAGGATTAAGATATATTTTTTACTATGGACCATAATTAAAGTATGAAAGCTGTTAACTTATGGGACCATTTGTGATTTAAAAAAGAAAGAGGTTCCTTCCCACCCATCTTCTCCAGACAAAACAATGACACCCAGCACCATCCTGCCTCCTGCTTTATTTTCCAGAGATCTTCCATCCCCATCTCCTCTGGTCCCATTCATGCTGATTCCAGAGTCCATGTTCTCAGGTCTGGGCTCCTCAATGTCAAGTGAAGCCTTGCCAACACCACGGCTAGTGGCCAACCCACAACCTACCACAGCCTGATGGAGCCTCTGGCAACCAGGGATGCTCTTGTTCCCTGAAAGAAGAAATTCAAGGGTGAAATGGACATACTTCCAGCCTCTGTCTTCTCCCACCCATGCCATGATGCTAAAGGGCCCCTCATCTATCTTGATGGAGAAAAACAGCCACCTGCAGAGTGGAAAAAAGAATGCAGGATGACTGTTGTTTGAATGAAAAGCATGGAAGTGGTATTCTTGAATTTGTAGCGTTCCACTCAAGGGAACATTTTTATCCTACTATCCTACCATCATTTCTCTTTCACTGGCATCTCCCTACCCCAGGCCTTAGGAGAGTCACCTAACCCCTCTTTTCAGTCTCTGTTTCCATAAGTGAGCCCTCTTCAGTCTACCTGCTCACTTCTTCCTGACTCCACTCAGTGATTTCCCATGGACCTCACGTCACATGCTCAATGCCTCACAGTACTCCTGAGTGTCAGCCACTCACAGGGGTAAAAGGAGAGATAAAAGGAGACTCCAATCCCCTTCCTGCCTTCTTTCCCAAGTCCTTTCTCCCAAGCTCCTTCCCTCATCACCTTCAACCTACAACTCACAACAGAGAAATCCTGTACCTCATAGGGCCCGGGCTGCCTTATTCCTCCTGCGTGCTGAGGATTCGCAGTAGGATATTGTATACATCCTGTTCCATGTAGCCCTGTAGGTGGCAGGAAGGAAATAAAAGAAGGTGAAGAACAGAGAATAGGGATTCAGGCAAGGAGAGATTCTGTGGTATCAGGGAATAATATTTACTATGTGCCCTAACTTATAGTATTTAACTTCTCCTTGGTTGTTTCCTTATCTTTACAAGGAAGCTTAATGATGTCTCCTTTCCAGATTCCTATGAGGGTTACAAGCATAATATGAAGCAAAGCACCTGGTACAGAACAGGCATTTGATTCTTTGTGATTACCATTATTATGAAGAAAGGGGCAATTCCTTCACCTCTCCTTCCTTGGCAAAGGATAAGTTTTGCTCAGGAAAAAAACTGAAAAAGAGTTAAGGGGAAAGAAAAAGACCTTCCAATAGATCAGGATATTGAAAGGCAGGGGCAAGCACCTCTTCTCCAACATGTTCATGTACAGTTTCTCTTGAGATCCAGCCACCTACACTGGGACATCCAAAGTCCAGCTCTGTAATAAATGGTAACTATGTCCAGATAAGGGAAGGGACCCCAAATGCAATACCCCTAGGCCAGCACTCTATCTCTGCCTTCCTCAAAACTCCCCCATGCTCACCCGAGCAGCATTCAGTAGATGATTCCTATAGATGGAGATGATCTCTTCGTGGTTCTTCTGGGAATCCTGGAAGGGAGCATCAATGGGAGGTCATGTGCTTACATTTCCCACAATTACCCAGATCCCACAAGCATGAGGAATGCTGAGGTGAGGACTAGTAAGGAGAGCCCAGATAGACTCCGTGGTTCGTCACTAGTGCAGCCTGGTCCACTGCCTGGCTAACCCACCATCATCAAGTGGATTCCAACTTATAGTGACTCCCACTGGGTTTCCAAGACTGTAAATCTTTATGGAAGTAGATTGCCTCATCTGCCACCTACAGAACCCCTGGTGGGTTTGAACCACTGACCTTCTGGTTAGCAGCCAAATGTCTTACCCACTGTGCCACCAGAGCTCCTTTTACTACCTGGTTAGCCCTCTGTAATTTCCAGAATCTCTCCCACATACACATCATCACCACCACTGTCCACCTCTTTCTCTCTCAGCATCCATTTCCTTGAGGGCCAGAGCATACCTGCAGCTGTAGGGCAAGGTGAGCATTTTCTCCACGAACTGCTAGGACCTCCTCGGAAAGCTGCTCCAGCTTCTTCAACAGTTCCTTGATCTGAGGCCAAAAGGAAAGAAAGGGAACAATGAGACCCAAGTTATTTCTAATCCCAAATCCCACCTTTACTCAGGGTTATAGTCAGCTTCCTTTGATACTTTTACATGCATTATTATTTTAATACTCCAAACAACTATCTGAGGCAAATTTTATTATACATATTTTGTAGATAAGCAACCTGAGTTAAATAATTTGTCAAAATCATACAGCTAATAAGTGATGACAGCATTATATGAACCAAGATCTCTTTGCCTCCAGGGTCCATGTTCTTAACTTTAGACTGGCTCCTCATCTATCTCTGGCTGGGATAGGTATCTATCATAGTACATAATACTGATGGAAATGTTTGCTGCTAGAAATCTTTTGATAGATAGAACTCACTCTGAGGGAAATGGACATGAGCTCATGTGGTTTGTGAGACTGATCCACAAATGCAGTTAATGGTAACCAGCAGCCATAGCAACAGTGGTAGTAGGAATGATAATAATACCAAACCCACTGCTGTTGAATTGATTCCAACTCATAGCAATACTATAGAACAGGGTAGGATTGCCCTATAGGGTTTCCGAGGCTACATATACATTCTTACAGAAGCAGACTGCCATATCTTTCTCCCACAGAGCTGCTGATGGGTTTGGCTGGTGGGTTTCAACCTCCGACCTTTACAGTCAGCAACCAAGCTTTTAATTACTGTGCCACCAGGGTTCCTAATCCCCACGACTACCCTATTATTATCCCCATTTTAAAGATGAGAAAACTGAGGCTTAGGGGGTGTTAAATAACCTGTCCAAGATTGGACAATCAGTAACTTTTGAAACTGAAATTCAATTTCAGATCATCTCAGTCTAGGGACCACATTCCTAACCACTATACTATATTTTCTCTTGCCCATACATATACTTTCATCTTCTCCTGCAACTCCTTTTAGCACAAAATTCCTCCTTTCTGTAATTAACCCACACACACACTGATTCCTATCCTATATAACGTTCTTTCTATTTTTATTCACTCTACGCTAGGTAAAACTTACACTTATGTTTTTTAATATTCTACATTTGATCATGCATACGTATTTTAATAAGCGCTCTGAATTCATTCATTTCACAGATAGTTCTTGAATTACTAAATTTAATTTTAAGTTGATTATTTGGAATTCATAAACCTTGTCTCTCAGAAACTGAGCTTGAAATAGATTCACATTCACTTTTAGAGCAATCCTTAGGGAACTCAGGTATCTATCATAGTAGATAATGCTGATGGAAATGTTTGCTACTGGAAATCCTTTGATAGATAGAACTCAGTCTGAGGTGGCAGGAGAAGAGAGGACCCTAGTAGCCCAGTCTATTCTTCTGACCCATCATTAGTCCCTGAGTCACCGCCTCAGAAACTCAGCAAAACCACACAACCCATCATACTATTAGATCTCTTCCAAGGAAAATGCACTGTTGAAGTAGACATGCTAGAAACTATAATGCTCCACAGGTGGTACCTCTGACCACACTGTTTCTGAGCCCTGAGTCCCAGAATTTAGTACCCAGGTCCTTTCTTTCTTCTATTTCTACCTTACTTCATCTCCAGTCTCAACCCTCAACCTCTCAGACCCAGGAGAACATAGTGTTGTCTCTGCAAATGATTGGTGCTCTCTTTGGTATATTAATCTGACTAACCAATAGGTGGGTTCAAAATGTGGACCCTCAAACACACAGAGAACTTTCCCTAATACTCTCCCGGCTGCCTCATCTGCTCACCTTGGCCTCCTTGTCCCGGCAAGCCTCGATGAGATGCTCCATCTTCTCCTTCATCAGCTCCGCCGTCTTCTCAAACTGCTCCGAGCGTGCACGCACCTCGCTGGCCTGGCGCTCCTGCTCAGCCGCCCGTGCAGCCAGGTCCCCGCTCCTGCGGCGCTCCTCGGCCACTGCCTCCCTGAGTCGAGCCATCTCCCGGCAGGCTGTGTTATACTTTTCCAGTAGGGCCTTTAGCTCCTGCCCCCAAGCCTGGGCCTGAGCTACCAGTGAGCCCCGCGTCTTCTCGTGCTGCCGCAGGCTGGCTGCCTCCCGTGCCCTCAGCTCGGCCACTTCCTCGGTGGCCTGGTAGAGCAGCTGCTTCAGCTTCCCGATCTCCTGGCTTTTCCCGCTCATTGTGGCCTGAACGGCCCGCAGCTCCTCCTCCAGTTTTCCCAGGTCTTGCTCCAGAGCGGCCACTTGGGGGGATGCTAGGACCTTTGAGGAGGTCTCTGGTTCCCCACGTAGGAACAAGGTCCCTTGCAGTTGCTGGTTTTCCTCCTCCAGCCGAGCCAGCTTCTGCTGTGCCTTGCGGTGCCTGTCCACGAGAGTGCGGATGCAGGCCTGCAGCTCCTCCAGGGGCTCGTCTGCTAAGCTCCGGGCACCTCCCTTGCCCACTAGGTCTGGGGGCAGGCAGTCCCACAACCCACGGAGGCCACTGCTCTGCAAGGCTAGGCGCTTCCGCAACTTTTCTGTGGCCTCCTTCTCCATGGCCAGTTCATCTGTCAGCAGCCCCACACTCCGCCGCAACTGCTGTAGCTGGCCCTGAGCCTCGGGCTTGGGCACAAACTCGCGCTGTAGCCGCTGGCTCAGGGACTGCAGCTCGCCCTGCAACCGCTGACGCTCCCGCCCCAGTTCCCCCAGTTCCTCCAGTAAGTTACTGTTGCTCAGTCTCAGTGCTGACACCTCCTTCTCCAGCTGTCCCTTTGGCAGGCCTCCTACTGGGGTCTGCTCCCCTCTAGGAGCTCCTAGAGGCTCCCCTCTGGCCCCAGTGGCTTTTTTCTCCTTCCCCTCATTCTCTTTGGTGATAGTTCCTGAGGTTGCCTTTGGGGCTCCCTCTTTGGTCTCCTGATCAGGGGCCTCAGGTTTCACCTGTAGTCCTGCCTTAGCTCTATCCAGCCTCACCAGCACCTGCTCCAACCTGGCCTCCATCTTCTCCCAGGCAGCTGCTGCAGCCTCAGCGCGGGGAGTCCCCAAGGCTCCCTCCAGCACGGGTCTTGACAAAGCCCCCCGGGCAGCATCCTTTTCCCGCCACACTGCAGCCAGCTCCTCCCTTAGTTGCAGCAGGAGCTGGTTCATGGCTGCTGGGCCCACTGGTTCGGCCACTGTACCTCCTGGTTCAGCCCCTGCGGCCTGGGGCCTCTCCTTCTCACCAGATCGAAGTTGGTCAGTGTGATCAGGATCAAGGGCCTGCTCCCCAATGGTGGTTACTTGCTGTCCTGTGGCCTTCCCAATGGTCTCAGACCTTAGGTTCTGCAGTAGCTCCTGTTCTGGTTGAGATTGTTCACGGTTTTCACACTGGATTTCTCTAGGGGCTGAATCCTGGGCCTTCTCAGGAGTTAATATTGGGTTTGCTGTGGCTACTTGCTGTTGCTTCTTTAGCTCTTGTATGCGCTCAGCCAATAGGTCTAGGGGACACCCCTGCTCCATGCCATCCCCTCCAGGCCGGAGACTAGAGCCTTGCCCTCCCAGCACTCGAGGCTCTTGGGACAAGAGGAGCCCCAGCTCCTGCACCTGCTCTCGAATCTGGTTCTCCAGGCCCGAGTAGGCTGCAGCTTGAGCCTTACACTCATCTGTCTTTTGCACCAGCTCCTGCTCCAACTGAGACACTTTCTTCTGCTCCTCTTCATACTTCCACCTCCATTCCTCTGAACATGGATCTTCATCTTCCTCTTCTTCCTGCTCCTCCTCGGGCTCTGCTCTCCATAGGCTCTTAGGTGGAGAGCCCACCTGGGGCTCAGATGGAGAGGCCTAGATAGAAATCAGAGTAATGAGCTGAAGCCATGCAGCTAGCTGAGCCTAGAAGAGGAGGATCTTTCTTCTCTTTAATCGTCTTGCTATCCCAGGGCCCACTGCCTGGGAAATGTCCCAGTGGGATAGCTTGGGGTGGGTCAGAAGTGAAAAGGGAAGTGCTTAGGGTCTTACCTGGGATGCATGATCTGGGTGTTGAACTAGCACCTGACCTACAAGAAAATATATGGGGAAAATGAGAGAGGAGCTATATCCTGTGTTATGGGTTTTCTGGCCTAAACATGTCTTCAGAGTTACTCAGTATCATACTCCTCACCACAAATGACTTCCTGGTGTCAAGGGCTACCCATGTTCAATGGGCCCCTAACTGTCCAGAAACTTTGGTTTCCTGTCCCAGAGACAGGCCAGCTCATTCATTTCTTTTCATTCATTTATTTTTGGGGCACCTATTATGTGCCAGGTGGAAGCAAGACAGGGCAATCTACTTCCATAAAGATTTATTGCCTCCAAAACCCAGTGGGGGTCACTATGAGTTGGAATCAACTCAATGGCAGTGGGTTTGGTTTGGTTATTTTGTGCCGGGTACTGGTAATGGGCACTGGGACCTCAATGGTAAGCAAAATAGAAATGGTCTGTGATCTGAGTAGTTTCCAATCTAGTAGAGCAAAGAGAGATTGGCCAGCAAATCACTCAAATAGATGTAAAATTACAACTAATAAATACTAACAGAAGCACCACCCAGAGCCACCCTCCGTGAGAGACAAAGCTGTATTAAGGAATTTTGTGACTATGCCTTTGGGAATTTGGGATCATCTCATAACAGCAGCACTAAATAAGTAAACTCTCAACTAAGGTGACAACTATTTGTCATCTAAAATTTTTCCATGGGAACAAATGGGATTCCAAGAAACTTCTTTGAGTCTAAGGCTATAGCAGAGAAACTTGAAGAAGTTACAAAAGGGAATCGGCTTTACCTCCCCGCCGTCGCCGGTTCACAGCCTGCCGTAACAGTCTCCATAGTGCCTTGTCCTGAGTGTGCAGAGCATAGTGCAAGGCATCATGCCCCACGCTGTCCACTGTCCCTGCATCTGCTCCGTGGCTCAGGAGGAGCTCAGCCACTTCAGCGCTGCCTTTCTCACAGGCCAAGATCAAAGCCGATCTGTGGGTTAGGACAAATCTGAGCTTTCTCCATGGAATCCAGGAATCCATGTTCCAAAAATTCCACTCAGTCAGGCTTACTTAGTGGGATCAGAACAAGAGACTATCAATGACAAAGCATTAGATGAGACCAAAACGTTCAAAAAGTTCCTTGGAGCCACAGCAGTCAAGGAAGCATGGGAGCAACTGGAAAGCCTCTATTTTTTTTTTTTTATATTTATTTTATTTTGATTTGGGTGAAGATTTACAGAGTAAATACACTTTTCATACAGCAGTTCACATATACTTTGTCTCATGTCATTGACCAAAATTTACAATGCAACAGCTCCCCTCCCACTTCCTCCCCATAGTTACCTCTTCCCAGTGTCCATCCCTCCTTACTCTTCTGCACCCTGAGCTATCTCCCTGTGCATAAGCAGCCCTTCCTTCTCCCATGATTGTTCTCTTCATGGCATGTGTCTACTTGAGGTAAATGTTTAACTCACATGCCTGTACTTTGTTTGGCTGGAAACCACAGGTGTGGGTTCAATTCCAGACCTGAAGGGCAGCTAGGGGCCGTAGTCTCAGTGGTTACACCAGGCTCTATTGGACCAGCAAACCTGGTCCCCACCTTCTTCTTTTTTTTTTTTTTTTTGCCTCCAAATGATTTTGAGTTTTGTTCCACATTGTTCTCCCTCTCTATGCAGGATCTCCTACATCCCTTCCAAGTGGATGACAGTGGTAGCTGGGCACCATCTAATTCTTCTGGTCTCATAGTTGTACAGGTTGCAGATTGGATGGTGTACCAGTCACTAGGACTGACTGTTTCCATTAATTTTGGTTTTCTTCTTTCTTCTTGATGAGGAGAGACCCGTTGTTGTATCTAGATGGCAGCTTGCTAGCTTTTAAAATCCCAGTCACTACTCGCCAAAGTAGGAGGTGGAACAATGTTTTGTATAGTATGTTATGCCAATTGAGCTTGGTGTCCCCTGCGGAAAGTCTCTATTTTTATCTGTTTTATGAATTAAAGTTCTGCATATATTTTTTGTTTGTTTGTTTTTAAAGGATTCCGTTGCTTAGAAGATAGTTAGAAAACCAGTAAATTAAGTCAATGGGTCCAGAGATATCAATTTTATTTCTGGCGTTATATCTATGCTAGAAGAATGGTAATGGCAACAATAACAACTGAAGAGTACAGTATAAGGAAAACTTCTTCCACTCCCCAAGAAGAAAATAGAAAAACAGCAGGCAGAGCCCTTCTGAATCACCACTAGGAAGGAAAGAAGCGCCCAAGATCACAGAAATCAACACACCTTCCTCCTTAAAACACACACACACACTTTCCCCAATGCTCCTGTCTAAACTGATCAACATCTGGAAATTGGTAAGGGAAGATGGGGGTGCTCACTTGTCATCCTTGTCTGTGACGTTAACTCGGGCACCTCTCTGCAGCAGCTGGGAGCAGATAGCTGCATGACCACCCAGCGATGCAATCATCAGGGGCGTCCGTCCATCCTGCACAGATTGTAGGAAGGGGGTTTATGAAAAACCATGGAGACCCAGGACTTGACACGGTCCTACCAATTCCCCTTTCCTCACACCTCTCCAGAAATAAGGCCAGAGCCTGGGGCTAAATGCTCCCTTTCAGAGGATTAGGAGCCCCCCCAGAACAAGACCTGGCAGGCCCTCTGTGAGGAAGAAAAGGAGATTGGAAGAAGGAAGAGGAGGGGGTGGTGCTGTCCAGCCCCTGGTCATGGAACTTGGCCAATCAGGCCCAGAGAGAGCAGCAGCCTCCCTGTACAGAGCACTACCCAGCTGCCTATTTGATACTTACATTATCCAGAACGTCCAGGAAGGCTTCATGGTCACAAAGCAGAAGCACGCTTGAGGCACAACCAGAGGAGGCTGGGAAGGGTTGAGGGATGGTTAGTTTAAGGTGGAAGCAGGAAAGATACCTGCTCAGACTATGAATCAGCATCCCCTCTGACCATTTCAGCAGTCAACTCTGGCCTGCCCTTCCTACCACATGTCATCATCCCTTTCTCCTTCCCACTCTACTGCCCCTGCAGCCCTCTTGCAGCCAGTCCCTTGGTACACACCTGCCCAGTGCAATGGACTGCGGTTTTCTGCATCTACAGCATCTTCATTGGCACCATGCTGCAAATAGTCACAAGGGAAGGAGCATGGAGCTTGGTATTAACATCCCCATCCTACACAGCCTGTTGGGTCATCAACTTCCATGTGATGTGGGGAGTGGTAGAAGGACCATGACACTTGGGAATGCCAACTATGAGACAAGTCTAGTCAATTCCCTGCAGATTACAGGCAGCCTTATATTTTAGCCCTAGTTCCTAAACCTGGGGCCTAAGAAAAATTAGACTATAAATAAATAAATGTTACGGAAAATAACACTTGAGTCCATGGCTGGTACTGTAGGATCATAACTGGGGACTCTTGGAAACGGCTGGGAAGAACAAAAGCAGGATAATCATTTCCCCAGTGGCCTATTGGAGTAGTCTATGCCTTCTTAGGGAGCTCTGGTAGCATAGTGCCTAAAGGCACTTGACTGCTAACCAGAAGGTTGGCGGTTCAAATCCACCAGCCACTCCTCAAATGGAAGGTTGGGCAATCTACTTCCATAGTGATACTGCCTCGGAAACCCAAGGAGGGGTCACTATGAGTCGGGGCCGACTTGACACCACACAACAACAACATGCCTTCTTACTTTTGAGGATTTAGTTTTTAAGTTGTCCACATATCATTTCACATGTATATTTCTCCTCTGTGCTTCTAGATAATAAACTCTTCAAAAGCAGACTGTAGGGCTTTGGTTTAATTTGAATAACTCTGTCCTCCTTCCAAGGAGCTCTGGTGGCATAATGGTTAACACATTCAGCTGCTACCCTTAAAGTTGGCAATTTGAACCTACCTGCCTCTCCCTGGTAGAAAGATGAGGTAGTCTGCTTCCATAAAGATTTACAGCCTTGGAAACCCTATTGGGGGCAGTTCTACTCTGTTATACAGGATCACTATGAGTCGAACTTGGCTCTCTGGTAGTCGGTTTGGTTTGGTTTTGGCCCTCCTTCCAGAGATCAAGGGTGGTAAAAACAGTTAAGGGCACAATTACCAGCTGAAAGATTGGCAGTGCAAAGCTGACCCAGAGATGCCTTGGAAGGTGGCTGGCAACCTGCTTCCAAAAGGTCACAGCCTTGAAAACTCTATGGAGTAGTTCTACTCTGCACACATGGGGTCACCACGAGTTGGAATCAACTCCCTGGCAACTAACAACAGCCCTCCTTCCACCTGCCCATCATCATGGCAGTTGGTGTCTACAGTAGCTCTGCAAATGGTGACGCTCAATATATGCATATTGACTGACTGCCAGATAGGCCCTGGCAACTCTGCTCTGTGGCCTGCCCTTAAAGGCAGTATTGAAATTGGTGCCTGGAACACAACCAAAAAAAAAAACAACAAAACAAATGCATTGCCATTGGGTGAAATCCGACTCACAGCAACCCTTCCTTGGGTTTCTGAGGCAGTATCACTACAGAAGTAGCTTGCCCAACCTTCCTTCCGGGGAGTGGCTGGTGGATTTGAACCACCAGCCTTCTGGTTACCAGTCAAATGCCTTAGGCGCTACGTAGGTGTTAAATAAAGGTTCATGAATAAATTATTACCAGCCCATTTACTGGGGGTGAGAGGGGCACATTTGGCCAAATATTGCTTATAACTACAAGACAAGGTAGGGAGACTCTGGTCCATGTCTTCCCTTCACAGGAGTGGTATCAAGGGGTTGCTCTTACTTGCAGCAGGACCTTAACACACTGGGGCTGGCAGGAGATGGTGGCCAAGTGTAGGGCGGTGCTTCCTGAAAAGAGACAGTGGGAGAGAAGGAGGGTGGGTGGCCCCATGCATACTTATGACTCACAGGGAAGGAAGGCAAGAGACGCACAGATAATCAGAGGGAGATTAGAGAGAGAAACTCTCTGCCACATGGGGCCAGAAAATCCTGTTCCCCGAATGCCTGGTACCTATGGTGAAGGTGGGAGTGGGGGTGGGGTAAAGGGTGGGGTGCGCCCTACTTGCAGGGAAGGGAACCCCTGGAGGGATGCTAACCAACCGGGACTTACTGAGGGGATAAGCAGGGGGCCATAGTTAAAACCTCCAGCAGGGCCCAGCAATGGCCCCTACTGCTGATACAAAGGGAGAAGCAAGCAGAGTACTCTGCTGCTCGTCTCACTCACCGTCCTCATTCTTGCTGTTGATGTCGGCCCCATTTGCAAGCAGTATAGTCAGACACTCTGTCAGGCCTTTAGAGGCTGCCAGATGAAACCTGCCAGAATCGGGGCCGAGACACAGAAGGATGAAGGGTCCAGGGGATGAGGAGTGGGAGAATCCTAATCAGTTCTTCCTGCCATGTTCTCCCAACCCAAAGCCAGTCCCAAATGCAGAGAGTCTGACTTCTGATAAAGTCAGAGGAAGCTAGAGGTGAAGACAGAAATAAGAACTGCAGGTCTTAAGGAATCTCAGACTATAGCAGGAATGTCCAGGGAACACATAATTTATCTGCTCTCTGAGCACAGGACCCTCAACAGAGCTGGAAGTGCCATGGAAAGAGCTACTCAGAGCAGAGCAGAAAGCTGGACATTTGAAGGCTGACTTGGGCAGAGATAAGAGATAACACCACTCCCTCTAGCCATGTGCCTCCCATGGCTACTATTTCATTCCTAATTTCCCAAGCATACACACCCTCCTATTTGTGAAATGAAGAAATACTAGTCTTTATTTAATGTATGTATTAGTTTACTGTTTGTTTAGTGGGCTTTATGTCCTTGTTAGGCCAGTATTAGGAGATGGATGGAAGTCAGGGCCAGTATCTTCTTCCTTCATTTTGCATAGCACTTGATACACAGCAGATTTATTGATATGTTTGTTAATTAAGACAACAAAAGGGGCTCCTCTGAAGTTGTAGGTATTCCCTGGTCCTACATCATATTGAAGTTTGGGGATTGAAAGGGAACCACATACCAGGGGTGGGGTCAGGAGGACTTACTTACGGGGACTGGCCATTTGAGTTTAGCTTGGTGGGTCGGGCTGACTTCCTGGAGGCCAGGGCAGCCACACGCCCCACGTCCCCCCGCTGTACTGCCTCCAGCAGCTTCTGATCATGGCGGTTCCATCTCTCCACCTGGTCCAGAACCACAAATTGTGTGAATACGAGGGGTAAGAATAGAACGGAGAAAGACAAGGAGATGGTCAGGATGCCACACAAAGGAAAAAGACATCCTTCAAAGTTCCTTAAGTAACTCAGCACAGATCATTTAGTCCTTCTTGTTGTTGTTGTTATGTGCCGTCAAGTCGGACCCGACTCATAGCGACCCCTCCCTGGGTTTCCGAGGCAGTATCACTACGGAAGTAGATTGCCCCATCTTCCTTCCGAGGAGTGGCTGGTAGGTTTGAACCGCCAGCCCTCTGGTTAGCAGTCAAGTGCCTTAGCCACTATGCTACCAGAGCTCCCTAGTTCTTCTTAGGTGGACCAATTAAATAGTCACCAAGATAGGCCACCAAGAACTATTGTCAGTTATCGTCAACTCTGGGCCAAAAAATGTGCCTGGATGACTAAATAAAAACCATTGATGAGTGTTGAATGCATAGTATTTCAAGTTTCTTTTTATCATCATTATGATTATGATGATTGGTGTTGGTTAGATGCCCAACTGCAGAGCAATCCTAACCATGACTCCTCTTCCTTTTGCTCTCTAGGTCTCCTGCACCAAGTGGAACCAACCTGACCACTCTGGGCTTTCATTGCCTCTCACCTCCCCATGCTGCTCTGCTTTCTGTCCTCGGTTATTGCAGCCTAAAAATCCTATGAGGCAGTTCTACTTTGTCACATGGGGTCATTGTGAGTCTCAGTTGATTTGATGGCACCCAACAGCAACAATTTGAGAACTAAGCCAAAGCACCTAGTTTCAGGTCACAGCCAGGAGGCCATACCTAGCTATACCACCTCTTCCTATTGGCTTTGGGCCCCAGAACTGGCAGAGGGAGCACAGAGTTTCTGTTTTCCTACCTCATATACTGTGCTCCTTAAGGCACTCTGCTGGCGCAGCACCTAAGGCATTTAACTGATAACCAGAAGGTCGGCAGTTCAAACCCATCAGCTACTCCATGGAAAGAAGGCTGGGCAATCTACTTCTATAAAGATTTACTGCCTTGAAAACCCAATGAGAGTCACTATGAGTTGAACAGATTCAATGGCAGTGGGTTTGGTTTTGGTTTTTTATTCCAAGCTCTTTAGCTAATCTCCCTTCTCCATTCATGACAACAACAGAAAGCAAAGGTAGGACCCTGGCTATTCTTGAGGAGGCAGCAAGACGCAGCTCCTTTCTCTCCTCTCCCCTCTCCTCCCTCCTAGTTTCCCTGGCAGGGAACAGCTGTCCCAGGTGACAACCACACCTGGGCTGCATTGTTCTATCATTCTGGCTTGAATTTTGTTGGCAGTGGGGTAATTAGAATAATTGAAGTACTACAGGGCATGAAAGAGCTGTGTGAAAACACCCAGGGCTGAAAGCACAGGAAAGCCTGGTTTGGCCCTAAGAAGAGCAAAGAGAGGAAGAAGAGATGCAAAGATCTGTGGTCGGGTGAAAGGGTCCTACATGAATATTTCGTCAGCTGGCCTAGGTTCAGGGCCTGGTTGAGCTACTTTCTCAGCTCTGTGACCTAGAGTACCACTAAACACCTCTAGCCTACTTCCTCCTCTATAAAATGTGGGTAATAATAAGTACCTCATCATGTTGTATTAAATGAGCTAATGTATATATAAAATCTCTTTGTAAACTAGAAAGAGCCTTACAAATGTATGGCATCCTTATAACAAAACAGGAAGTGGTAAGGGATTGGTAGCACATATCGCATCTTATGAGATGTGATCCTAACAAGAAAGAGGCCATGGGAGGAGGTGGAGAAAAGTAGGGTCTATGGAAGCCCAATAACTCATTTCCAAATACTGTTTATATAACCAGGGCAAATTAATCATCAACAGGAAAGAGTGTAATTGCCTAGACCATAAAGTTATCCAATGCAAACGGATTCTGAGGTCATACTCCTGTACAGCACTTGTAATTTCCCATAATCCTTCCAAGTGCTATTTCAATTAGCCTCTCAACATCCCTAGAAAGTAGTTAGGGATGATATTATCTATATGACAGAAGTTGAAGCACACTGAGGTGAGATAACTGTCCAGAGTCATACTACAAAATAGTGGTAAAACTGGGATTAGAACCCAGGCCATTTGACATCCAATCCCAGTTCTCACCATGGCACTACACTATTACAGAGTTATGGAAGAAATTAGTTAATTTCTAGATAAACGGTCTAAGACTGCCTTCAGGGCAAATTCACCTACCCTCAGACGCTACTCCCTGCTGGGAGAATAGTCTCCAAACAAATTAATTCTCAAAGGACAAAATAAGCAAAATGACTGCACATTACAACAGACTCTGAGATGTAAGAACACACTATTCAATACCCTGGGGGGCGAGTTTACCCCCAGAAAAAGCAGACAGCTAGAACTACACTTCCATCTCATGGCATGGCTATCAGCTGAGCTTGACTTGAAGTTTTTTGTTTAAAATCCTGACTCTACCACTTTCTATCCCTGCCCAAATTTCAAGTAACAACCTTTCTAAGGAGCCCTGGTGGTACAGTGGTTAAGTGCTTGGCTGCTAACTGAAGCTTGGCAGTTGGAACCCTTCAGCTGCTCTTCAAGAGAAAGATGGCAGTCTGCTTCTGTGGGGGTTATATTTGTGTGTCAACAAAGCACTTAGCATAGTGTCTTCACATAGTAGGTGACAGTAAATGTTAACTCCAATCGTCATTCTTCCTTGTCTTGCCGAACACATTTTGGGTGTCCTCGAGCTCAGAATTCCCAGCCAGGGAAGTAGAAGAAAGGGATCTTGTTTATATCGGCCTGTGAATAATCCATCCAATTTGCTTTCTATAATCTCGTTTTTCTAAGAGTTCAGAAAGGATACAAATAGCCAGATCTCTGAAGAGATGGGGTGGTGAACAGAAGGATCGTCCCAAGTTCAAGATTCAGCCTCTGTCTCACCCCAACTCCTTAGAAAGAAGGCACTGGGTTACCATCACAGCCTCAAGGGAGCAATCCCCAAACTAATCAGCACACTTAAAATGAGGGCAAGCTGTGCATTTCTGTGGCCAAGATAAACTTTGTAGAAGTAAATGAGCCTCTCATCTCCAGCTGTGTACGAATTAGCATCCTATCCAAAGGGATGAGTAGAGAAAAGAGTACCAGGTGAACAGCAAGAGGAAGGCTGCCCTGAAAAACCAGGATCTGACTCTCAGTTGTTTTTTCAATGCAATAAATATTCCTTTAAGCTAGTCCAGTGTCAACCATCTAAAGCGATTTCCTGGTCTACTTCCCACATAGGCCAAGTAAGCTAATACATGAGACACTTCAAAAAACATCCTTCAATAGACTAAAATAAAATGGGATTAGAGGAGCTAGTTTTAGTTTATTTGTTGGTTGAACTTCCTATATTCTGGATAACAGATTAATTTTTAAATAATCACTGCTTTTTCAGTCTTTATCTCAGACTGAGGGTACAGGGCTCTGGACCTATGGGTGGGAATAGGGACAGGCAATTTTCCAGCATGACTGGGAAGCCAGATTTGGGGTTTGGCCGAGAAGGCTGTCACTCTACTTCTCTGACAAACGGTCCAAAGTGGTTGGTCACAAAAGGAATGGAAGAATTTACGATTCGAAGTGTGGGGAAGTTTCACGAGGTAAAAATTTGTAGCTGAAAATGTCCTATTTTCAAGTTTTCTGTGATACCTGCCTGAATGAGGAAACCCTACAGCCAGAAAATCAAACCCACTGCCATCAAGTCTATTCCAACTCATAGTGACCCTATAAGACAGGGTTGAACTGCCCTACAGGGTTTCCAAGGATGGTGGATTTGAACTGCTGAACTTTTGGTTAGCAGCTAAATGCCTTAACCATTATGCCACCCGAGCTCCTTCCCTATAGCTCAGGGATTGGAAAATCAGGAAGGATGGACTAGTTTTCTCATTCCTAAGGAACAGAAAGGCTCCACCAAGCTTCTGAAAGGGAGGGAGAATTTGAGTACTTTCAGAAACTAGAGAAGAGCCTACATGAGTAAGAAAATTGTTATGAGGTAAGACAGAGTCCCAGTACCTTCAGCTTCTGGTACCTATCAGTGAATGCCTCTTGACTGGTTGATTAATGTGTGGAAACTAAGTGGAGAAGTAAATGTAAATGGGCCAAGGACAGGCCTCAACAGAGTTCCCACTCTTGCCTCATAGCTCACTTCCAGGCTTCTGTGGAAAAGTGAGCTAAGTGAGCATTTCATGTTTGCTTATGAGGGACACCACTAAGTCAGGTTAAACTAAGCAATATTGCTAGAGTAAGCTGGCTAATTCACTTCTAAATGAACCATAATCCAAACCTCCACAGAAAATTACATCCCAAGGTAGGGGGTGTCTCTTTGTAAGAGATCTTCAGAAAAGGAGAAGCTTACATCCTCCCTCAGCTACCTACCTCTTCTGTACTCTTTCTTGTGTTTTGTTCTGGGAGAGCATGTGGAGTGACTTTGACCGGGAACCCTCAGAGTGAGTCTATCATATTCTCTTCACCTCTCACCATTACCTTTCCCCAACTCATTCCAGGAAGTAGAGAGAACAAGACCTAAACAATTCAGTGAGGGTTTAGGGTGAAGGAAGGTTCTGCAGGAAAGCAGACAGAAGACCCTGACCGGCCCAAGAACCAGTCTGATGACTAGACACCACAGCAAATTGGCTGGGGTGGATTCTGCAGGCAACTCACCCAGTTACTTGGGAAGCGGCCAAGCAACTGTGTGTCCTCTGGCAGCGCCTGTCAGGCTGGCCAGACTGCAAGATTAACCCACAGAAAGCAAGCAGGAGGAGGTCCCAGCAAAAGAGAAAAAATTAGATTGGGTGACCACTGGGCAGAGAAAGGCAGAGGTCAGAGGGGAGAATAGGAGAAGGGAAAAGAGGTTTTCCAATGGGAAAGATGTTCGGAGTGATGTCTGAGGGCCAGCAGTGCTAGTGAGAGAATGGGAGTGGGAGTGCCATGGGGTAGGAAGGGGGCAAGGGCAGGGAAGACTCTGTGAAGAACTGGGGAAAGGCACAGGACTAGAATACTTGTTGGACTGACAGGAAACAGCAAGGATAGGGCCATATGCAAGGGCAAGTTTGCCAGAACAGGGCAAGGCTGGAAGATGGCGCTATGGAGCAGGGTAGGACTAGAGAGGGGATAGAGTGGAGTTGGGAGCTGGGGATGGGACAGATGCTGAGGGTGGTTCAGTACTGGGAGACAGAATAGAAATAAGGGATAAGACCTCGGGGAAGGCATGGGATGCTGGAAACACACCACCAGTTGGAGGTGTAGGAGTTAGGAGGGCAAGAAGGGGCTACGGGAGAGTAGGGGTTAGGAGGCGAGTAAGAGGCTGCAGAGCAGAGTCTTGAGGAAGGCAGGGCTGCCGGGCTGCACTGCGGGAGCGGAAGAGCTGGAAAGACCAATAAAGAAAAAAAGGCGATGGTGTGTTGAGATGGGACTCAGGACTTCGGTTACCACAGGGCTAGAAAACCCAGCCTCATTCCCATCCCTCCAGACATTTGGACACCTACCGACACCTGTGAGCTGGAGCAGGAGAAGATGCGCTTCATGGCCAGAGCCAGGGCCACGGGGGAACGGGGACGCGCGGACAGCGAGGCCACAGGTTCCCAAACCCACCAGACTCAGCTCAGGCTGTAAAAGAAACAGCTGTCAAAAGCAGAGCGGGCCCCGCCCCAGGATCCGCCTCGCCGGGTTAGAAGCGAGAACCCGAAAGCAGGGCTTAATACTCCGCCCCTAGCCCTGTCCCACCCCTGCAGAGGCAAAAAAAAAAAAGCCCGCAGTCCTCGGCTGCTGCAGGGGACTGGCCCCAAACCTTACCCTCCCAAACTGAACCCGCCTCCCATTCGGACCTGCTCAATCAAAGAAGGGCCTGGCGGGCTCCGGCAGAAACTCCTCCCCCGGCCCCGGCCCCCGCCGGCGGGTCCAGGCTGCGGTTCCGCCTCCAACCGTGTCTCAGCCCGCCCATCCAGGAGACACCGCAGGAGGCGGGCTCAGTCCCTGGTCCTCCCAGTCGGCTCCCGTCTAATCAACTGTCGTTTTAACCACTGGTGGATGGGTCGCGTTTATTTTTCCAGGGACCTTTGTTCACTTAGTTACCTCTGCCTCCTTCTCACATTCCCTAGCCAAAAACCCAGGCACAAAAGAGAATGTGAAGGCAGCAGTTTGGAAGCACCAAGGGATTGCGGTGCTGAGCCGAAGACCGCGCGGTTAACGCACCTACCGTGCGCGCCCTGGGGGACAAAACCTGAGGTAAACATCAGGCTCAACTTTCTAACGCAGTTTAGAAAAGAAAGAGTGGGGAGGAGCAGAGAATTTTTATTTTAACTCGCAACTCCTACTCCCCACAAAAAATTGTCTCCACTATCTTCACTGCTCTTTAGATTCAGATGTTCAGCAATTTTTGTCCGAACCATTGCACCAGGCTGATCTGATCTCTCTATTCTCCACCTTGCGGTCAGAGCAGCCCACTAAAATGCATATGAAACTCTACAGGATAAAGTCCAAAGTTCTTAACAGTTTACCAGCTCCTTCAGGAGCTGCTGGAGCCCTGGTGGTACAGTGTTTAAAGCATCCAGCTGCTAACCAAAAGGTCGGAGGTTGGTCCCACCAGCTTCTGGGGGAGAAAGATGAAGCGGTCTGCTTCGGTAAACATTTGCAGCCTTAGAAATCCTATGGGACAGTTCAACTCTGTCCTGTAGGGTCGCTATGATTCGGGATTAACTAGATGCCACCAGAGCTCCTAGATGGCAATGGGTTTGGTTTTTAGGTTTTTCAGGAGCTGGACCCTGCTTTCCTGTCCAATGTCATCTCTTACTACTTCTCCCAAAGAATCCAATGCTCCAGCCTTTCCAATCTATAATTCCCTTTTCAGTTGCTGAAGGAGCCCTGGTGGCGTGGTGATTAAAGCTCTCAGCTGCAAATCGACCTCAACCGCCTCACCAGCCACTCTGCAAGAGAAAGATATGGCAATCTGCTTCTGCAGAGATTACAGCCTTGGAAACATTACGGGGTAGTTCTACTCTGTCCTGGGAGCTCTGGTGGCATAGTGCCCAAGGCATTAGACTGCTAACCAGAAGGCTGGCAGTTCAAACCCACCAGCCACTCCTTGGAAAGTTGGGCAATCTACTTCCGTAGTGATACCACCTTGGAAACCCAAGGAGGGTTCACTATGAGTCGGACCCTACTGGATGGCAATTTTTTTTTCTACTCTGTCCTACAGGGTCACTGAATTGAAATCGACTCCACGGCAGTGGGTTTTGGTTGCTGTTGGTGATTTAAACTCCCTGGAAAGCCTCTTCTCACGCTTGATGGGCCCTGGAGGCCAAATATTTCTTCTGTAAAGCTTCCCCTACACCCCTGACACCCTCTGCCCAACAGAGTGCACCTTGTGTGTGACATACTCCTTTCTGTGTTTGCCATTCATTTGTTTACAAGTTTGTTTCCCCAGCTAGACTGGGCTCTTTGAACTTTTGAGTCAGTCTCTGACTCATGGTGACCCCATGCACGAAGAAAGAAAATGCTGCCCAGTCAGGTTGTTGTTGTTATGTGCCATCAAGTCAGACCTGACTCATAGAGACCCCTTCTTGGGTTTCCGAGGCGGTATCACTATGGAACATGGCAACCTTCATTCCGAGGAGTGGCTGGTGGGTTTGAACCACCAGCCTTCTGGTTAGCAGTCAAATGTCTTAGGCACTAACCACCAGAGCTGTGCTCATAATGCGTTGCTGATCAGACTGTTGTGCTCCTTGGAGTTTCTGTTGACTGATTTTTTCGAGTAGATCACCAGGCCTTTCTTCCTAACCCATCTTAGTCTGAAAGCTCCACTGAAGGTAGGAGTTGTGTTTCATATTGTTCCCCTTGTCTGGCACATACTATGTAATTAATGACTGATGGATGAGTGAATAAACGACAGAATGAAGAGAGAGAGAGAAAGAGCAACAAAAAGAAGAAAGAAAGGAACACTCGGGGGCGGAGGTGTGTTTGTGTGTGTGTGTGTGGGGGGGGGTTTGCTATAGTTGCTTCTCAAACTGGCTTTGCTCCAAAGGAAATGGGTTTATTGAAACATAAATTGGGATTAGAGAAAGCTCCATCTTGGAGCTAAGGGATGGAGAGAAGAATCTCTAGGTAGAGAGAAATACTCAAAGTACTTTTTTAAAAAGTCAAGGAAAGGTTTATATATGGAGGAAAACTTTTCTTTGTTGGTTGCCAGGGGTGGGGAGGAGGGGAGAGGAGGGAGCACTGCAAAAAAATAAAAAAAAAAATAAATATATATATATATGCATTGATCCATGTCACTTTAGTTCTGTGTATTTCACTATACATAAATTATATTTCAATAAAATGTTATTTTTTAAAAACATAAGGATAAAGAATCAGATGAACCAGTCCTCAAGGAAATCCACCTCCCTTTAGGGACTTTGTTGTTAGTTGCCTTGAGTTGATTCCAGCTTAGGGCAACTCCATGAGTGTCAAAGTGGAACTGTGCTTCATAGGGTTTTCAAGGCTGTGACCTTTTGGAAACAGATCACAAGGCTTGTCTTCTGAGGCTTCTCTGGATGAGTTAGAACTACCAACCAGCTAGCAGTCAAACACTTAACTATGCCACCTCGGGATTCTTTTTGGGGGCTACTGAAATAATAAGGGGAGGTCTGTGAACATATTCCTAACCTCAGTCCCAGCCCCAGAAACAGGATATTCCAAGAAGGTTGATCAGGGTAAAGCCTATGTGAAACACTATGAAAGCTATTATAGATAACCCCCCACCCCTGCCACCCTTGTCACAAAATAACTCTCTCACCAACTTGCCACAAAATCAACTGATTAACTTAAAGTGCTAATGGTAGAAATCAAATCTGTCACAGACCTGCCTCTTTAGACACATAGGGTCCTTCTTGTCCCTGCCTCGTCAGGCCAGACAGACCACTATTCTCAGGTATAGGCAACAGAGGCAGAGACATGGCCTCTAGATGGCCATTGCACATGTTCCTGGGGGAAGCTGGAAGGGCCCTATGTGTTAACGAGGTAGGTCTCTGATAGATTTGATTTCTACCATTCGAACTTTAAGCTAATCAATTGATTATCACCTTAAAGGGCACTGAGGGTTTACTCCAAAGGGAAAGAGGCACAGAATAAGATTTAGTGGGAGGAGATAATTGCACATAGAAGAAACAAATCTTCAGGGTCTGTGAAGGGGATCAGGAGCATCACATGGTGCTTCAATAAACCTTTTTACTTAACCTTCACAACACGCAAGAGGGTAGTTTGTTTGTTTTTAACAAGAATTAAAAGAAAAAACCACTAAGGTGCAACTATTGGTCTTTTCTCATCCAGAGCAAAGAAGAGTGAAGAAAATCAAAGACACAAGGAAACAATTAGTACAAAGGACTAACATCGTGCAAACTCCAGCTTCCATGACCCAGACTGGAAGAGCTAGATGGTGTCAGGCTACTACTGCCAACAGCTCTGAAAGGAATCACGATAGGAAGTCCTAGGAACTACTTCCAGTAGTGATACCGCCCCAGAAACCCAAGGAGGGGTCGCTATGAGTCAGGTCCGACTCGACAACACATAACAACAACAACAGGAACTCTGGTGGCATTGTGGGTAACCTGTTAACTACAAGGTTAGCGGTTCAAACCCACCAGTTGCTCTGCAAGAGGAAGATGAGGCAATCTACATCTGTAAAGATTTACAGCCTTGGAAACCCAATGGGGGTACTATGAGTCAGAATCAACTCAATGGCAGCGGGTTTTTGTTTTTATTATTATTTTTTTCATTTAGATAGAGTGGGAGAAAATTGTGGAACAAAACTCAAAATAATAAAAAAGACCAAGCTTACTGGTCTGATAGAGACTGGTGGAACCCCTGAGACTATGGCCCTTAGACACCCTTCAAGCCTGGAACCAAACTCATCCCCATGGCTTAATTTTTAGCCAAACAATAGACAGGCCTATAAGGCGAACAATAACACCAGGGAGGTACAACTGCTTAGAACAACCAACCATATGTGATCAAAAGGGCAGCATTTGACCAGGATAAAGCTCAGAAGGCAGGAATGGACCGGAAAGAAAGACAAATGGAAACAGTTACCCCAGGAAGGAAGCGGGAAGAGTGCTGTTACATTGTGGGGATTGCAATCAATGTCACAAAACAAAATGTGTATGAATGGTTGAGTGGAAAACCACTTTGCTCTGTAAACTTTCACCCAAATCACAATAAAAAGGTGAAAACAAATAAATAAAAAACAAAACAAAACCAGTTGCCATTAAGTTGACTCTGACTCATGGTGACCCCATGTGTGTCAGAGTAGAACAGTGTTCCATAGGGTTTTTCATGGCTGTGAACTTTTGAAAGCAGATCATCAGGTCTTTCTTCTGAGGTGACTCTGTTGTTGTTGTTATGTGCCATTGAGTCAGACCTGACTCATAGCGACCCCTCTTTGGGTTTCCAAGGTGGTATCATCTACAGAAGTAGATTGCCCAACCTTCCTTCCGAGGAGTGGCTGGTAGGTTTGAACCGCCAGCCTTCTGGTTAGCAGTCAAGTCCCTTAGGCACTATGCTCCCAGAGTTCCCTGAGGTGACTCTAGGTGAGTTCAAACCATCAACCTTTATGTTAGTAGTTGGAAACTTAACCATTTGCACCACGCAGACTTCTTTTACAACAATTAAAAACAACAACAACAACAACAACAAAAACACAACACAACTCAATGCCATCAAGTCAATTCTGACTCATAAGGAACCACCATTGGGTTTCCAAGGCTATAGATCTTTATGGAAGCAGATTGCCCCATCTGTCTTCCACAGAGAAGCTGGTGGGTTTGAACCAACAACCTTTTGGTTAGCAGGCTAATGCCTTAACCACTACATCACCAGAGCTCCTTTTTATAGCAACAGTTACCATTTATAGAGCACTTACTATGTATATGCTCACTTTACTTGAATTATCTCATTTATTCCTCACAACCTTAGTAGCTTTAAAAATGTTGTTGTTGTTGTTAGGTGCTGTCAAGTCATCTTCTACTCATAGCAACCCTATGTACAGCAGAACAAAACACTGCCTGGTCCTGCGCCAGCCTCACAATCCTTGCTATACCTGAGCCCATCGTTGCAGCCACTGTGTCAGTCCATCTCTTGAGGGCCTTCCCCTTCTTCGTTGACCCTCCACTTTACCAAGCATTATATATCCTTCTCCAGGGAATGGCTCCTTCAGACAACATGACCAAAGTAGGTGAGATGAAGTCTGACCATTCTCGCTTCCAAGGAGCATTCTGGCTGCACTTCTTCCAGGACAGATTTATTTGTCCTTATAGCAGTCCATGGTATTCTTATCATTCTACTCCAACACCACAGCTCAAAAGCATCAACTTTTCTTCAGTCTTCCTTATTCATTGTCCAGCTCTCACATGCGTAAGAGGCAATTGAAAATACCATGGCTTGGGTTAGGCACACCTTAGTCTTCAGGGAGACATCTTTGCTCTTCAGCACTTGAAAGAGGTCTTTTGCAGCAGATTTACCCAATGCAGTACATTGTCTGATGTCTTGACTGCTCCTTGCATTGGTGTTGATTGTAGAAACAAGTAATATTAAGTCCTTGAGAACTTCAATCTTTTCTCCATCCACCATTAAGCTGTTTATTGCACCAGTTGTGAGGATTTTTGTTTTCTTTATATTGAGATGTAGTCCATACTATAGACTTTAATCTTCTACTATAGTCTTTAATCTTCATCAGTAAGTGCTACAAGTCATCCTCACTTTCAGCAAGCAAAGTTTTGTCATCTGCATATCGCAGGTTGTTAATGAGTCTTCCTCCAATCTGGATGCCACATTCTTCTTCATATAATCCAGCTTCCTGGATTATTTGCTCAGCATATAAATTGAGTAAGTATGGTGAAAGGATACAACCTTGACATACTCCCTTCTTGATTTTGAACCACACAGTATCCCCTTATTCTGTTGGAACAACAGCCTCACGGTCTATGTACAAGTTCCTCATGAGTACAATCAAGTGTCCTGGGATTCCCATTCTTCTCAATGTTATCCATAATTTGTTATGATCCACACAATTGAATGCTTTTGCATAGTCAATAAAACAAGTAAACATCTTTCTGGTATTCTTTGCTTTCAGCTAAGATCCATCGGACATCAGCAGTGATATCCCTTGTTCCACATCCTCTTCTGAATCCAGCTTGCACCTCTGTCAATATACTGCTACAACCATTTTTGAATTATCTTCAGTAAGATTTTACTTGCATGTAATATTAATTATATTGTTCAATAATTTCCACATTCTGTGGGATCACCTTCCCTGGGATGGGTACAAATATGGATCTCTTCTAGTCAGTTGGGCAGATTGTTGTCTTCCAAATCTCTTGGCATAGCTGAGTGAGGGCCTCCAGTGGGCATCTGTTTGTCAAAACAGTGGGTATTCTGTCAATTCCTGGAGCCTCGTTCTTTGCCAATTCCTTCAGTGCAGCTTCAACTTCTTCCTTCAATACCATTGGTTCTTGATCATATGCCACCTCCGGAAATGGATGAACACTCACCAGTTCTTTTTGGTACAGTGACTCTGTGTATTCCTTCCATCTTCTTTTGATGTTTCCTGCATCATTCAATATTTTGCCCATAAGACCTTTCAGTATTGAAACTTGAGGCTTAAAATTTTTCCTCAGTTCTTTCAGCTTGAGAAATGCCAAGCATGTTCTTCCCTTTTGGATTTCTAACTCTAGGTCTTTGCACATTTCATTATAGTAATTGGCTTTGTCTGCTCGAGCTGCTCTTTGAAATCTTTTGTTCAGCTCTTTTATCTTGTCATTTCTTCCATTTGTTTCAGCTACCCTCCACTCAAGGGCAAGTTTCAGAGTCTCTTCTAACATCCATTTTGGTCTTTTCTTCTTTTCTTGTCTTTTTAATGACCTCTTGCTTTCTTCATGGTTGATGTTATTGATGTCATCCCACAATTTCACTGGTTTTCGGTCGTTGGTGTTCAATGCATGAAATCTATTCTTTAGATGGTCTCTAAATTCAGGAGGGATATTATCAAGGTCATATTTTGGCTCTCCTGGACTTGTTTTAATTGTCTTCAACTTCAACTTGAACTTGCATATGAGCAGTTGATGATCTGTTCCACAATGAGCTCCTGGCCTTGTTTTGGCCAAAAATATTGAACTTCTCCATCACCTCTTGCCATAGATGTAGTCTATCTGATTCCTGTGTATTCCATCTGGTGAAGTCTATGTGTATAGCTATCGCTTAAGTTGTTGAAAAATGTACTTGCAATGAATAAGGCATTGATCTTGCAAAATTCTGTCATGCAATCTCTGGCATTATGTCTATCACCAAGGGCATGTTTCTACCAATGATTCTTCTTTGTTTCCAACTTCTTCATTCCAATCACCAGTGATAATCAACACATCTCAATTGCATATTTGGTCAATTTCAGACTGCAGAAGTTCATAGAAATCTTCAATTTTCTCATTTTTGGTTTTGGTGGTTGGTGTGTAAATTTGAATAATAGTAGTATTAACTGGTCTTCCTTGTAAATGTATGGATATTATCCTATCACTGACAACATCGTACTTCAGGACAGATCTTGAAACAATCTTTGTGACAATGAATGCCACACCACTCCTCTTCAATTTGTCATTCCTGGCATAATAGATCATATGGTTGCCTGATTCAAAATGGGCAAAACCAGTCCATTTCAGCTCACTAATGCCTAAGATATTGATCTTTATGCATTCCATTTCATTTTTGACAACTTCTAATTTTCCTAAATTCATACTTCATACATTCCATATTCCAATTATTAATGGATATTTGCATCTGTTTCTACCCATTTTGAGTCATGTCACATCAGCCAATGGAGGTCCTGAAAGTTTTACTCTATCCATATCATTAAGGTCATCTCTACTCTGAGGAGTCAGTTCTTCCCCTGTCAAATCTTGAGTGCCTTCTGACCTGATGGGCTCATCTTCTGGCATTATATTGGACAATGTTTTAGGGTTATTCATAACGTTTTCAGTAATATCTCAGACAATGTTTCACTGCTATTCATGAGGTTTTCACTGGCCAATTGTTTGAGAAGTAGACGGCCTCTTCCTTCTTCCAAGTCTGTCTTAGCCCAGAAACTCCACTGAAACCTGTCCACCATGGGTAACCCTGCTGGCATTTTGCAACACCAATGACATAGCTTCCAGCCTCACAGCAACACATAAGCCACCACAGGACGATGAACTGACAGACAAGTTCATCTCCCTTAGTTGTTTCTAACCCCTCTGCACCTGCCTACCTCAAGCCCTGGCCTTAAAATAGAGGTTCCCCCAAGTGAAAAGCAGTTCCCGAGCCCCATGCCCACCTACCTACCCAGCCTCAAAACAGAGCCACCCCCAAACGAAAAGCAGCCCCCGAGCTCCACACCCACCTACCTTGGGCACTGGCCTAAAAACAGAGCAGCCCCCAAGCAAAAAGCTGCCCCCACCACCACCTTGGGCCCCTGCCTCAAAATAGAGCCACCCCTGAGTGAAAAGCAGCCCCCAAGCCCCAGGACACTTTAAAGATGAGGAAGCCACAACTTCGAGAAATTAAATTTAAGGACAAACAGGTTTTCAGTGGTATAGATTTAAACCCTAGTCTGTCTTCCTTCTTAACCATGGTATCACACAGCCTCTTGTTATTATCTGAGGCTCAGGAAGTCGTGATTTGCTCAAGGCCATGTAAGTAGTAAATGGCAGACCTGGGATTTCAATCTAGGCCTCTGTACTTCCCAAACCCACGCATTTTATACTTTACGGCCACTTAAATAGGTGGGGATTGCAGAAGGCTGGAGCATATCTCCACTGGAAGTCACAGAAAACATTTCAAATATTTCATAAATTTGCCTTCCAGGAATCTTACTGTATAAGAACCCAGGTGAACCAAGAATCTACCTACCACTCACTGTTCCTGTGTAATCCATGTCCTAGGTAACTCAAACAGAGCCCGAAGTCATTTGACACTGAACTTTATTTGTTTTGACCATCTGATATACTGTCCACCCTGTTGGGAAACAGAAAAAATGCCCAAGAGGGTGGCCCTCTGCAGAAGACCAGGGACACGCCAAAATAAACACTGTGGCCAGGCCTTGAGAAAAGCAGTGGAGGACAGGTTCTGTGACTGCTAGTCAACTGCCCAATCAAGTCTCCTCTCTTCCCACCTCTAAATGCGTGCTCATTTGCCAGAGCAGCACTCTGGAGACTAATAAATGACTTTGTATATAAAGTTTTGATTACAAAGAAATATGTTACTCAGTTGTTGATGAGAATCCAATTTCCTTTACTGGCCATGACCAAACAGTGGGAGTGAGATGGGGGGAATTCAAAGACAGACATTGACTTAGGAATTTCCAGTAAACATCAGGGAGGGGCTGCCAAAAGGGTTCCACTAGAGAAGCCCTACAAGGTGTGACATAACTGGGGTTGCCTCAGATACAGTTTTCCAAGCAGCTATTTGTGCTATACAACTAGTGCTGAGCCAGTAAGGGCTTGCTCCCCAGAGACCTCACACCACTCTTTGGCTTCTTCCTTAATCCAGACCCCATTTGCTCAGAACCCACGGGGATGCTGCTCCCCAAAGCTGGTAAGGTGATAGAGTTTCCCACTATCAATTAACAACCCTCTACGTTATCTCTGGTTTCTATAAGGAGGTCCCCAAGGAGGGCTTACAGGTAGGGAATGTCTGACAGAGATGGAGAGAACACTGCTGGGGTCATCCAGTCTTGTCTGCTATTCCAGCTCTAGCCACCTGGGGGCCCCAGAAAATCAGGCCCTGGCTTTGCTCGTGGGGAAGGCTGCTAGTTGGGAAGCTATTGCCCAGTAAGCCTAGGGGCAGCTCTGTTTCACCAGCACCTGAGGGCGGGCGAGTACACGAAGTCTCAGGTTTCAGGGGGATGCCAGTTGCCTGTCTAAAGGCTTCTCTGTTTCTTGAAACTGTACAGAATGTCTCTTGTGGCTTTTCTCCCTCCCTCCTTTTTTCCTGTTGACTCTCCCCATCTGGCTCTCTGAATCACCAGACTCCACAGGAAAGCGGCAGATGTTGACTTTACTTCTTTCAAGCCAACGTCAGCTCCGTCCTGTGGAGTGAGGGCAGGCAGGAAGGTGAGAAGGCGGGGAGTGGAGGAGGAGAACCCTCCTCCTTTCCAAACTGTGAGAAAGGACATGGAGGGAATCTCAAACGAGTCAAGGACCTCGGCAAAACTTCTTCATTCTCAGGGGATGGGAGAAAACAAGGCTCCAGACAAAGGCCTCAATGTTGGCTATGGAACCAGGATCATAAGGAGGAGGGAAACACTGGGTGGGAGTGCTAGTAGTTTTGGTGCCAGCCCTTATTGGCTGAGGTAAAGTCCCATCTCCTGCCAACAGCATCTCCATGACTGAAAAGTCAGGCCATGCAGCAGGTTTGGCAAGAGGGACCAGAAGCTCTTTCCTGTCCCATCTGGGCCCCCAAACCTGCACTCTTATGAAAATCTTTTGGAGAAGCTGCCAATGAGGGCTTTCTAGAACCTTCTTCTACATTCATTGCTCCAATTTCTCTTCTTTTTTCTCTTCCTCAGGGATTTTCTTACGGGCAAAGAAGCCAAGCTGTAGAGAAAGAGAGAAGAGTAATCATCAAGTGTCCTGACTGGGGGACCTTGCCAACAGCCCTCAGATTTCTCTGAAGTCTGCACTTAGTTCTGCTTTCAAAAACAGGATTAAAATTTATTGTATTCAGCTTAGTTTAATTCAAGCAACATTTGTGGACTACCGTGAAGGAGATTCAGGCAATGACACCCATAGCCAACTCAGCTGCCCAGTACTAATCCTGTTCTCTCTGCTATAATCGAGGATCCCTCGATTCATGAGTGCCATGTGGTGCTTCCCACTAAAGCAATGCTTACCTTCCAAAGGCAGAAGACAAGGAGGGCAAGCAGAAGCAGACCTCCCAGGACACTGCCAATGAGGATCCACAGGGAGATAAGGACAGGGTGTGTCTGAATCACCTCCAGGAGGCTCTGTACAGAGGGAAGAGCTGTTTTTTACATTCAGCCTTTAGTCCAGTTAACTTTACCCCACACTATGGCAAAACCAAACCAAAATAGAAGAAATTATGTTTTTCTATTTAAAGGAAAGATAATGAAGCAAGAATGGAGGCAATGGAACCCCAGCATCTTGATTTATCCCTTCTGACTCACTGACTGCTGCCTAATGTGATGCTCTGCTCCTAAAAGGCCCAGCGGTGGCCTTTTCCCCCTCCCCACTCTATTTTCACAGCTCTCCAACTCAGCCCCCAGCTCCACCTCGCTCCAACGGGAGGCTTCAGTCAGTTGTAGGACACTGCCTTCCTCAGTTCCCATCTCAAAGGTGCTGACCACTGTCAGAGACTTGAACTTGGCCTGTGGAACAAACAGATGGGAGGGCATTTGAAGTCAGCCATCATCAGATGGTGTGGTTCTTTGGAACCCTCAAGACAGAAAAAAAGATTGGTGACCAATGGGAAAAGAGAGGAAGGGTAATAGATGAAAAAACCTATGGCCCTTCATATATGCTGTTTCCACTCCCCTCTCCTTTAGCTAACACCTATCACTCTATATTCCTTCTAGAAACTAAGTATTTTCTCCCAAACCCCCCCACCTTGTATCAGGTTATTATATTCTATTTAGTTCTCTTTCACCCTTAAACTCTAATATCTTTGAGTGCAAGGGCTGTGTCTTATTAAGTCTCAATGCCTAGTGCTGAGCACAATCTCAAGTACACAGTGGTTCCTCAATAAATGTTTGTTGAAATAATGAAGATAATCAAAACTAAACTCATTGCCATCAAGTCCATTCTGACTCATAGCAACCCTATAGGAGAGACTAGAACTGCCCCATAGAGTTCCCAGGGCTATAAATCTTTACAGAAGCAGACTGCTACACCTTTCTCCCATGGAGCAGCTGGTGGTTCAAACCTTCAACCTTCCTGTTAGCAGCTCAGCATTTAACCACTGCACCACCAGGGCTCCTTGAAAGAATGAATACACGGGTGAAAAAACCAAGGAGGGATACAGAGAAAACCAGATGCTAAAGGGACAAGGAGGAGGCATCTTCTGACCTCTTCTAACTACACAAGAGGAAGAGAGAATCACCGTCAGCAGCAAAGGCCTGTTCTTATGAGGTCAGACATGCTGCCAGTCTCCAACTCTCTGACTAACTTTGTCACCAACCGTTCCTCCCACAGCACCCACCACCTCTCCGCTGGGTTCGATAATTCGCTGCAGTGGCCACACAGAACTCACAGATTATATGGGTTTATTAGGGAAGGAACAGGCCTACAATTCAAATTTAGGAATGCATTCAGTCTCTCTCTCTCAGCAGTGCCTCTCTCTCATCTCTCTCTCTCAGCAAGTGCATCTCTCTCAGCAGTGTGTCTCTCTTAGCCAGTAATCAGAAAGATTCTCCTCTACCTCTAGGAGGGCTCATTTTAAGCCTGGCAGAGTGGCAAAACTAACCAATCCCAGAATTCTATATACCTGAGAGCAAACTTTCCAGAAGATTACTTTGTGCTTCCCCAGGTGGATAAGTTTAACAATCAGCTACTCAGTTGCTCATGGCACAGTGGGAGTTACAAAGAATATGGCTAGAAAAGTCATACCATGTAATTTACTACACCGCACCAGACTTGGAGAGGAGTGGTGTGCCAGGTTTAAGTTTTCTAAAACATATGCCTACATCCCAGGGATCTTGTGTTGTTTAAAGCAGGGGGTATACATAAAGGTATAAAATAAAACCACAGCTAAATATACATAGGTTGTTATAATTAAGATGTCATTTCTCTACTCAGGAACTCACTTCTGACTAAAATCAATTATTGTTGTTGTTATGTGCCGTCGAGTCGGACCCGACTCATAGCAACCCCTCCTTGGGTTTCTGAGGCAGTATCACTATGGAAATATATTGCCCCATCTTCCTTCCGAGGAGTGGCTGGTGGGTTTGAACCACCAGCCTTCTGGTTAGCTGTCAAGTGCCTTAGGCACTACGCTACCAGAGCTCCCTAAGATCACTTATATCTCTCTAACTTTAGAACCTTTCCTAATCTACATCCCTCTGAGCTATATAATCATTACTCCCCAATACAAATCTTGCACATAGTATCAACCATTTATCTATTCACTTAACAACAATCTATTAGGCACTGACAGTGAGTTAGGCATGGTGTTAAAAGTTGGAGACATCCTCCTCAGTCCCTTTTGTAAAATAGGCACTTACTTCATAGATTATTAGTTGACAGAATTTAGGTATTCTGTCAATGTAGACTGTTAATTGCCATAGTATTAAGGAATGGTAAATGGAGGAAAATACAAGGATAATAACTAGCTTTTATCGAGTATTTACCACATGCTCAGATCATTATTTCATTTATTCTTCACAACAACTGCATTAGTAGGTATTATCATCCCCATGTTAGAGATGAGGAAATAGGAGTTTAGAGAAATCAATTCACTTGCTCAAGGTCAAATAGAGGCAAAGCTAGAACCTGCAATCAGGTCTGTCTTCCTCCAAAGCCCACACTAAAAGTTCCAGATAGGAGCAGAAAGGAGTAGTAGAAAGAGAAAGTCTCACTCTTCGGAAAAATTCATTGTGAACCAGCCTCAGTAGTCCAACAGAGACCTCGGTTCCCTTTGCCAGCCGTCCAAAGTGGCACCTCACGACCTGGCACCGGGTATTGCTCTCATTCTACCAGGAAAGAGAGAAAAGTCAGGATTCTGGGTTAGAAAGATCCCTCCTCCCCTCTCTGGGCCCTACTCCGCTGTGTCAGAGCTCCTCCAAATTCACTGTCTATACCCGCTGCATGCCCACTCTGGATTCTCTCCTTCTTGTGACTCATACCAGTCTACTTATGTGCTGAAGCTCCTCTGGGCGCACAGGGGCTCCCGGGGGCTTGGTCAAGTTCTGCACCGTGCAGCTTGCCTATAGGAAAATCCAACATAAGCAATCCTTAGGGAGAGGCCAACTATCCCAGACTGAGCAGAAAGATACCACCCACATTCTTGTAATTCTTCCCTGGATAATCCTTTTCTTTCTTCTCAAAGAGTGCTGAAATGTAAAAAGAGTTCCCCCAGAGGACCCAGTAGACAGGGAGCTGTCATATGTGGGAGTCGAGCTTCAATTTAAGTCCACCAGCTCAAGGTGGCTGGGTCCCACACACCCCCTAATCCAGACTCACATTGTGGGTGATGACTTGAGACAATGACAGGAAGTAATTGCCTCCATGTGCCACAGCTGGAAGAAGAGCTGAGATGATGAGGCCACTGACCACATAGCAGCCAAGGTTCTGCACCTATAAGGAGGATTGGAAATGGGAGGAGGTAGGAGAGAAAAGAAGCTTCTTCCTCACCTGTCCCCTTTCACCCCAACCATCACTGAGATCCAAAAGACACTTTCCCCATCCTTTTTGCACACAGTTCTTGTTCATCCCCCTCCCCCTGCTCATACCAAGGCCCCCTCCAGCTTCTCACCCTAAGAGTGGTTTTGAATTCAGGGCCAGGACCCACTGGGAGGGTCCCGTATGGGTGAACCTCATAGCGGTGCAGGGTGGACTCACTGCATGGACACCAAGTCAGAAAGTACATGGTCACAGTCATGACACAGACACAGGGGCACATGCTCAGCACACAGACATGTATTCAGGGAAGGCAGGGGCAGCACATGGATCAAGAGGTGGGGCACATGGAGAAGACAGAAATGGGACATGACATGGACTTGGTGTAAACTTTATGGCCACAACCTATATCCCCTCCCCGCAACTCCAACCCCCAGACACTGGACAGCACCCTATTCCTAAGGAAAATAAGATGCTTAAAAGAAAAGTTTCAACATTGAGTGGGACTGAGGGTAAAGAAATGAAGCAGCTCCAAGTGTTTGGGGTTCTGGGACCACTAAAGCACATGGAGGGAGATGTAGAAAACATAAGGGGTATGATTCTGGGGTCACAACTGGATTCCAGCAGGAAGCTGGACCATACCTAGAGAACAGGAGGTGAGGCTCATATTGGATGTAGGCTGAGGCCTGGGCTGTATTATCTTGAAGGGTTCCAGTTGTCTCCAGGCTATTGCTGTAAGGTCAGGGGGAGAGGCTCACATTCCAGCCCCTCCTCAGACACCCCTCTCAGGTAGTAGAGGAGTCAAGATGCTATAGGAGAGGGCTGGGAAGACGTTCCCTCTGTTCTCACCTGGTGGCAATCAGTCTTATGAGGACCTGGCTCAGGAGAGCAGAACAGCTGAATTCAAACTCTAGCAGAAAGGTCACCTGGAGGTGGGGGACATGGGGTCATAGTAGATTCCTCCTCATGGGTCAACTACAGAGAAACAGGAGCTCTATGTGCCCCCTTCCCTGTTCTCCCAGAGCCACTGTCATCCTGGACCCTAGCTTACCTTGGCCCCCGTCTGGAAGACAGGGTACCCCACACTGCAAAGCCGGGCATGAGAGGAAGGGGCTGCACATTCCACCTTCACTGGGCTGTCCCTCTGAAGATAGAGGAATGGAGATAGAGGCTAAAGCTGGGGCTACGGTTGTTAGGCAGCTTTCCGACCCCTAGTCTCCAAACACTTAGCCTTTCTTCAGAGGATCTCAGGGGCGAGGCCTATAACCAGTCTTCTCCCTCCTCCTTTCTCCTCCCAAGCCCTCTCTGCCCAAGCCTCCTCCTCCAAGGGCACCTGAGAAGTGAGGCTGGCCAGGTGGAGGTTTCTAGAAAAACTGAGACTCAGGCTAGTGTTATAGGCATTTTCTTTCCTGTTCTCCAGAGTTGCTGATACTAGCACTTTCCGTCGGCCACCTCGAACCACGAATGGGGCCTTCCTAGGAGTAGCAGAGAAAGCAGAGCTCAGGAGTTGAAGGTGTACCACAAGCCTCACTTCTATTACTGTAGATGACAGACAATGACAATTCCCCAGCTCCCTTCAACTCTCTTCTGATCTGTCTCGGGTCACCCTGGTTTGGCCAGTTCAATTCCATCCCACCTGGAGCCTCTGATGTCCATATTAGCTCGAAGTACCAGGTCTGTGACACATTCATTGTCAGGGCCACAATCCTTCGAAAAGGGGACCTGGAGGAGAGAGAATAGGCTGCAGGCTAAAAGGAAAGCAAAGGAGAAAGGAATGGAATTGGAGGAAAATGTAAAGAAAGAGAGTGGGTATACTTTTACTAGAGGGGCCCCAGGTCTGGTTTCAATGTGATCGCATGTCTCCTCCCTCCCCTTTCTCTTGGAATCGCTGGGAAGGGCAGAGCTGGAACCCAGGGGCAGGGTACTGCTGACCAGCTTTTGTATGGAGGTAGGTGAGCCCTCATCCAGCACAGGCCCTGGCTTGGTGGTGTTGTCCAAGGCAAAGGTCACAGACAAGGCTACTGGTCGGAGATAATCTGATGCATCCTGAGGGAAACCAGAGTTGAAGATCATGGGGAGCAAGGGTCAAGGATGCACTCCAGGCAGAGTGTGATAACTATAAATCCACTAACCCACTGCCATTGAGTCAATTCCAACTCATAGCAACCCCCATTGGGTTTCTAAGGTTGTAAATCTTTATGGAGGTAGATTGCCCCATCTTCCTTCTGCAGAGCAACTGGTGGATTTGAACTACCAACCTTCTGGTTAGCAACCAAATGCCTTACCCACTATGCTAACAGAAGTAACAATGGTGATCATTTATTGAGCACTTTCTGAGGGCTAAATGCTGTCCTATGTTTTCATCAATATTACTAAATGTAATTCTAACACAAATCCTATGAGGTACTTACTATCATTAACTTTGCAGACAAAGAAACTGAGGTTTGAAGGTTAAATGGCTTGCCAGAGCTCACAGCTGATAAATGGCAGAGTTACAAGTCAAACCCAGATCAACCTGACTCCAAAGTCTGAACTCTCTCCTTCATTTTTCTGGCTTAAGCTTTCATGCTGATGCAGTCAAATTCTCTGCTTCAGCCTTCCCCTCACTCCCAGGCCCTGAGCAAAGCAGTTCCTGGCCCCTTCTCACCAGGACATGGAAGTGCAGCTGCTGACAAGTGACATTCCCCACACTGAGCCAGAGCCACCTAGGGGACAGCCTCTGGCCAGAGCCATCAAACGCTGCACGTGCCCCAGCCATCCACTCATCCAGTGATGCTGTGAACCGCAAATCTAAATGGGGGGAGCAAGGTGACAGTGGAGAGGGGTCCAGAGACCAAGACAGGCAAGGGGCTGAGCCTCGGCTGGGATGCATTTTAGTCACAGTCACTCACAGAATCTGCGATCCCAGCGGCCAGGAGTGCGGGAGGTCACTTGGAAGCAAAGAACTGCTGTCAGGCAGGCTGCCTCCTGGCCTCGCCGCCTGCAGCCCCGCTGAACCACACTGATGGCTGGTGGGGTCACATTCAGCGAAGGGGTCAAGCGGACAATAGGCCGGGAGCTGGGGATGGGGTGGGAAAGAAATTTCTAACAGTAGGAGGTAAGTCCTTTGAGAAGGGCAACCCCAGTGTTGGGCTTCCCACAATCAAAGGAAAGAATGATGTCATCCCCACTTTAACCTCCACCACAGGGGCTAGATGCACATGTGTCACCCTCCCCTGAATGTTCTGAGAGAACGTAATGGCTAACACTTAATAAGCACTTAACCAATGCACCTCAGGTGCAGCCATCACCCATCTATTGGTGGAGGCTTGGGTGTTGCTACAGTGCTGAACAGGTCTCGTCAGAGCTTCCAGACCAAGACAGACTAGGAAGAAAAGCCTGGTGATCTACTTCTGAAAATCAGTCAGAATCACAAAGGTTCAGTCTCCAATGGGTGATAGGGATGGCTTAGACACGGAGTCACAATGGGACCACCTCAACAGCAGCTAGTAACAACAATGTGCTAGATACCGAGTTAAGATCTTTACACGGATTACTTCACGTAATCCTCACAACTAGCCTCTAAGGTAGGTACTATTATTATTATTATCCCTATTTTATAAACTAGGAAATAGAGGCAAAGAAAACTTAAATTGACAAGATAACCCAAATCTAAACTTGTGATACCAAAACCCTTACTTTTAATACCTCTGCAATGCTGTCCATTGCTACTGAGCTGGGACCCCTCACCTGAGTAGGATGGCTGCCCCCTGGGCACCCACAGCGACGTCTACCAAATCATCTCCATCCAGATCTAGCCGACCATCCACACTTCGGCCAAAGTAGCTGAGGGCCTGGGGCATGGAGATAGCAGCAATCCGCTGAGAGGAAGAGAGGGGACACTGAAGCAGGGACTCACACACCTCGTTTCCCACCTGGCTCTCTAATCCTCTCTTCAGTCATGGGAATAAGAGAAACTTGCTGGTGTTTAGGGGTCTCTAGTTTAGCAATCTGTGTCTTATCTCACTTCTTCAACTTTTTTCTCCTACTGATTAAAGCACTTGTCCAGTTTGAGTCTCAAGCTACGGGGACACTGGATAGACAAAGAGCATCCTCCCTGCCCCCCCTTCCCATGACCAAGCCCCTGCCTCATCTGGGCACTGCTGACCTGTGCAGGACGGGACTTGATTCCACTCTGGGTCCCATGATACAGGTACAGTGCACCATGATGCCCATCCTCCAGGGGTGCCCCCACAGCCACATCATCGAAGCCATCTTGGTTCAGATCAGGGAGGGCACCCATGGCAAAGCCAAAGCGAGCATCCTGAGGAGGGTCTGGCTGAAGTGTTCCCTGGAGCACCAGTAAGGGCTGCTGGTGGAAGTGAAGGGAAGATAGAAGATACTGATCTGACAGCCCTCTCAGCCAGCTCTCAAATGGCTGTACTTTTCTCCCTCTTCCTCCCACAAGTCCTAGGGGGGTCCTAGAAAATCTCACCTGACCCACCAGATACACATAAACACGTCCCATCTCCTTGTTCAGGGGTCCAAGGAACATAGGGGCAGCAACAAGTAAGACATCAGTGGTTCCATCTCCATCTGTATCCAATGGGCAGAGCTCACTGCCAAAGTATGAACCAATCTGGGGAGCAGTGGGCCGTGGTGAACCCAGAGAAAAGGGAAGGTGATAATGGACAAGTGGACTTGGTGGGAAGCATTCGCCAGTCTGCCAATCTGGTCCTCAGACTGCTGACAGGCTCTGCCAACCAGAATTCAGCACAGGTTTCTCAGGCCCCTCTCTTTCCCCTTTACTCTCTTCTCCCACCGCCTGGAGGTCCCTTAGGAATCCAAAGGTCCCACCCTCCTGTGGACGCCCTACCTGCTCCCCCTGGAGGCTCTGGGCCACCTTCACAGCCCCATCTTTCTTAAGCTGGAAAGCGATGACCTTTCCTCGATGTTTAAATCGAGGAGCCCCTGAGAGAAATAGGCGCCGTCCACCTTGCAAAAGCATGGAGGAAACGGAGTAACCTAGAAGTGGGCAAGGAATTAAGGGTGAAGGGGAAAGAAGATGGAGTCAGAGTGGGAAGGCTCCCTAAAGACACTGGAAGAGGTCCCAGGGAAAGTAACAGGAGGTCAGTGAGAAGCAGGAATTCATGAGTAAAAAGGGAGAACCTCATAACCCGCCCCTCAAGGAAGTGCCCCTCCCAATTCTCTGCAACTCTTTGCTACTCACCCAGGTAGGCTGCATGGTTCTGCAATGCAGAGGGGAATTCATCTTCCAGGGCCGTTCGTGGGGGGAAAAGGCGGTGACCTTCTTTAAGCCATAGCACTGAGCCCCCCCAGTCATAGGCCCCTACCATCCCAAAGAGAATCCCATCCTGTGGGGCAGAACCAGATGGGATCCCTGAGAAGACAGTGGGAAATGAGGAGAAAAAGTTCTCCAGGAGCAAGGTCACTGAGGTATGCTGCGGTCAGTTGGAAAGGCAAGGGAGGTGGTGGAAGGAGGAATCTGGAAGGGCCTTAGAGCTGACATTGTCTGGGTCAGAGGCTGAAAGGAGTCATGAAGGGGTCAGAGGTTGGGAAGGGTCATAGAGGAATGAAAGCCTGCCCAACCTGCATCCGATGAGTGGAGAAACCAATCTGAGACATTTCCAGCCCAAAGGAGCTTTCATTTTCTCCATGGGACCCTTGGCATGAGAAAACATCAAGGCAGTATCAGGGAAAATAGTTGTCCCTTTGACCTACAGAATTCACTCCAGAACTTCCCCTGCCCAGCCCTCCATTTCTCCAAGATAGTAATTACCCTCAAGGCCAAAAATCCGGTCTCCCAGGGCATCCACGATGTCCGTGAGTGCAGCCTCATCTGTGACATTGAAAAAGAATCGCTCATCTGGATCACTAGCGATAGTTCGGATTTCCTGCAGGAAAGAGCTGGGGTCTCGCTGCCGCCGGAGGTAGTGACCGAGCACCTGGGGTCAGAAGACCAAGGTGAGATCTGCCAGCAGTGTAGAATGAAGTGTTACAGCTGGTATAGCACATACCAGCTCAACTGAAGGGAGAGCAACACATATGGCTGAAATCTGGGATGTTGTCAAGGCCCCTGTTTTCCTCAAGTTACCACTCCTCAATGTCTTCCCCTCCCCCCCCCCCCCCAAATCTTCCTGGATCCAAGTCGATTCTCACCGCAATCCCATAGCGTGTCACTCTTCCAGCCTCACAGGCTTTCAGTGCTGTGGGAAGCTCCTCCCCATCATGTGATTCTCCATCAGTGACGACCACCAGCAGCCTCGCTGCCTCTGGTCGACCCCCACGGGACTGACTGAATCCTTCTGTGCTGAGAGAGAGAAAGGAGTGAAGTATGGTCAAATGTATGCAGACATACACGCACTCACAAAGGACTTAATAACACTTTTAGCAGTTCACTGAGATCAGGCACCTTGCTTTTTTGTCCATCCTTCTGACAACATCTAGCATGGAGACTGGAACACAGTAAGGGCTCAAATGTTTGCATGTCATAAAATACATAAACCCACTGGCACTGAGTTGATTCCAACTCATAGTGAACCTATAGGATAGAGTAGTATTGTCCCACAGGGTTTCCAAGACTGTAAATCTTCATGGAACCAAAGCAGACCACCTTATCTTTCTCCCATGGAGCAGCTGGCGGGTTCAAACTGCCCACTTTTCGGTTAGGAGTCTAAAGCTTTAAGCACAGTGCCACCAGAACACCTTCGTAAAATGCATAGAGCAGTGTACTATCAATGCAAATAAATATAAAATTAATTCATTCAGTGTTTCACTCAACAAATATTGCATTTGGGAGTACAAATATTAAGAGAACATAGAATAAGAAGAATGGTCAGGTCAGATAAGAATTCTCTGATCTGCTCATTCTTCTTTATTCCCAGAGACGATTACGGACTCATGTTTGGAAATTAGGCTAGGACATGTGTCAGTGGAGAACCTGAGGACCAGCATCAAAGTTGGAGAGAAGCGTTAGAGAGAGAAAGTTCTGTCCAAGGAGATAAACGAGGCAGAGATATGGAAAGACACAGACATAGACACTTCGTAGAAATGCACTGATAGGGAGTGCAGTGGCAGTCCACTTAGCCTTCCGCCACGCAACACTCGTGTGCACACAAAAACAAGCATGCAAAACACTTTGCACTCTACACCTTTGTCCAGAAATGCTAGGCCCTCATCACTTAGACCTCCCATACTCGCTTCACGATACATTACCAGGCCACCATTATTGCTTGGGCTGTCTTTGTTTCTCGTCCCTCCCGCCGACTCAGGTTCCTTGCTGCTCTCACCACTTCTTCCTTAGTTCGGAAATCTCCCAAGGACCACTCATGTACAGGGCTCTCCCCATACTGTACCAGTCCAACCTGGGAATACAGTATTTGGTCAAATGGAATGTGTGTATGTATAGTGGGAGGGGGGAGAAAGAGGATTGCTGAACAACTGGATACTACTTGTGGTGGTTACATTTGTGGGTCAACTTGTCTGGGCCTGGTTGAGTGGCTGGGCAACTGGATATAGTATTCTCCATGATGAGACTGGTAATCAACTCCATGGTGGAATCTACTATGAGCAGCTAAGTAGCTGCCTTAGGGATGTGGTCTGCTTCCTGTATATAAGGAGAAGTCTTGGGGCATGGTCTTTAGCTTATGGCATGCTTGAACCCTGAAAGTAGCCGTATCATTGTTCAGCAGCCTGCCATGCTCTGCCGACCTTGGGACTTCGAATGGACTTGAATTAACGGTCTGCTGTGTGATTTGGTAACACTGGGACTGTGCCAATTTATTTGTCAACCTTGGGCTTGTTAGCCTCAGCAGGTAGTAGCTGCCTGAGTGAAGAAAAGCCTCTAGCTCCAGTGGGCCGGGAGCAGGAGGCAGAACTGAAGCCCAAGGTTGAGGGGCTTTCACCCAGCCCCTAGAGCCTGGCACTTTGAACTCAGACTTAAAGCCTCCAAACTATAAGAGAATAAACTCCTGTTTCTTCAAGCCATCCCATTTGTGGTATATTCTGTCCGAGCAGCACTAGGTAACCAGGACGCTACTGAAGATACCACCTATGTTTATCTCCTCTCTCCCTGTCTCTCCCTCTCATCTCCCAAGCCCATCCATACTACCATCTCTTACCTGTATCTGCTCTGGGTCAATAAACAGTCTGCTGACCAATCTTCGTAGAAAAGTCTGAACCTCAAACCAAGGGTAGATGCTATTGGAGCCATCCAAGACAATGACAACATCCATGTATGTGGGGCAGCCTAGAAGGAGGGGTACAGGGATGGGGAAAAGCGGGGTAGAAGTATACTGGGCATGAGAATAGCAAAGGGAAAATATCACATTCAATTCAAACACTAATTGAACACTTTTTACCTACAAGGAAGATACTGTGCCAAGCTCTGGGTAAGTGCGGACATAAATAAAAGGAGAGACAGGCATATATACAATTTACTGAAAAAGCACAAGGAATTAAGTGCTAGATAGAAATACAGCACTACTCTGTTGTGGAAGAACCAAAAGAGAGTCAGTTCTGGTGGTGGAGTCAAAGGAGGCAGCAACTGAGAAGACATTGAAGGCTGAGATGTCTAAGGGGATGAGAATATAAGGAAAGATATTTACACACAGAACACTTTAAACAAAGGGAGATAGAGATTTGAAAACAGACTACACAATGAGAGAGGTGTTAGACGAAAGCCGTGGCCAAAGCACAAAATATGTGGAAGGACTCAGTGAGAGTTGAGTTTTTTAAGTTGGTTGGATCAGATCATGGAACCCTGATGCCCTGGCAAGGAGTCTGAATTTTGTTAGGCAACATGGAGTTTTTGTAAGACACATTAGGTAGCAATGAAGATAGCCATGCAGGCCCTCTGCCAGGCGCCGTACCATTTTGCCCCATCGTTTTCCCACCCCATATCCCTTCCTGGGGACTGAGTCCTCAGGCCCCTCCTCTGGCTCACGTTGGGCTGTGGGTGCCAGGCTTCCCTGGGGCTGGAACGAAGCATCGACATGGGCACATATCCCAGAACTGAAGACAGAGGAGCCACAAGCACGAGACCAGAGAGGGGCACAAGCCTGGGTGAGGAGGGGAAAGAGTTACTCTCAGGCTTGGTAGGGTACCCCCAGAGCATGCTCCCAACCAAAGATGGCACTGACACCACCATTCCTTTCCTTGTTTTCTAAGGTTACTAACTCCTTGACTCCCTCCCCATAGACCAGTTTCCCTTACCACAACTGCTCTGTGGTCTGCCATGAACCTTTAGATACCACCTCACCCTTCCGTTAGCTCACCATGAATCCCCCATCACCACCGGTCTCTAGTAGAGACATCCCCAGGTGCATATTCACAGCAGGATGAGATGAATTTCCCAGTGGATAGTCACCTGGTTGGGTGTGGGGAGAGAAAGAGATCTGGGGGTCACAGATGGGAGTACTTAAGTTCAGGATGATTATGGAAGAGGATGAAAAGTGATTAGAGAGGATCAAGACAGGGAGGGGACATGGGCTATGGGGGTGCAGAAGCTGAGGCAAAAGTGGTCAAAGCTACCAGGGTACTGAGGTCAGGGGTTGGGAGTGGAAGAGTCAAACATCTTCTTACCCAAGTGGCTTTTAGCACATGGGACATTGGGGGGTCCCCCAACAGGGCAGCGATAAACATCCCCTCTCCGGTCGCCTGAAGGCCCATCCCAGGGGGCGCCCACCAGCATCCTGGGAGGAGGATGTGAATGTAAGTACAGCATGAGCATGAGCCTTGAGGTAGGCCAGAGGGAAAATGCGTAAGCCCCAGCCACCTCCAAACAACCAGATGACCTTAGATCCCCATCTACCTTGCCCCCCCCCTTTACCAGCACCATCATAGTCCCAATTCCATGGATTTCCACATTCTTCCTTACCATCGTCCTCCACCCCCAACATGTTGTAAGACACTGTATCCAAATTCAGCCTCAGGTGGCCCTGGGAATAGGCGTGGGTGATGCACATCCAAGTTAAAGGAGGAGCAGAGACCTAGGGGGCCAGGATCATAAGGTCAGCATGAAGCAGTTAGAGAGGTCAATGAGAGCCCAGAGACATAGCCAGAGAGAAGCAATGAGAGTTGATTTCACTCTATCTGCTTGCTTCTGACTCATAAACTCTCCTGGCTTCTGTCAATGTCATGTACCCAGAGCCCCAAGCACAGATGATCCCCGTCCTGTGTTTGGGTCCAGATGTCTAAATTGTGGCCTCCTGCCATGCTGATGCACAGCTGTGTTTCCACTCTGAAACACATTCACAACATGAAATCTCATTCACAGACATGTCTGGAGGGTCAACTTACTTTTTCCACATCATTCCTCCTACACATCCTCCTCTCTTGACTGGGAGGGTCAAAAGAGGGAGAGGGTCCTTCTGTAGCCCCAGCATAACCATTCCTTTCCAATTCACCCCAAACTAGGGCCACAGGGGACAAGATGGGACTATGGACCACTCTCCTCTTTCCATCTCTTATTGACTCCCAATGTCGTTGGCACACACTCTCTCTCCAATGTTTAGGTCTCTGGTTGATCTTAGCCCTGGAACCCTCAGTGGTAATTAAATGGGTGGAGCCACTTGCCTGCCCACACACATGGTTTGCTTTCCATCCTTGCCAAGGGTCCCACCACCCCAAAGTTCCTCACACCCTCTTCCTAACTTACCCACCCTTCCCACTGCCCCTCTGCCTACCTCTATAGCTTCCCCAACACTTGGCGCCCTCTAAAGCGCCCCATCATGTCCTGGCTGATTCTTCTCTCCCCCCTCCCAATCCCTTTAAACTCAGAGCTGGTATTTTAGGAAACAAAGATTACAGGGAACTGGAGAAGAAAAATTCCAGGCCTCTTGTCCCAGCCAGGGTTCTTTCCCCCACTGTCTTGCTCCTTCCATTCATGTAATCCCTTTCAAGCCACCTCACCACCAATGGCTGTAGCTCTATCCCAAGCCATGCTCTTTTTCAGAAGGGTGTTTAGTATATGACCCTTTTTGCATTCAGGATACTGGCAAGGGTTATTTATATGACCAGGACTGTAGCTCATTGGTTAGATTAACCCAGAGTTGTGACCACACCAGTTAGTCAGTTATGCCTCAGGCGCCAAGGACCACCAAAGGTACGGGAAGTAGGGAGGGAGAAAATAGGAATGACTAGCCACGTGGAAGGTCATGGGAATGTTTCTTTTCTGTTTCTTCACTCCTCCAGGGCTTAGAACAAAAGTTTTAGATAACTGGACACAAATCTTATGAAACATCCTGGGCAGCTTCAGCTCCCTCTAAGTCTTGGTACCAAAATAATCCTATGTGAGGGCAAACATGTATGTGCACACACACATGAGAGCACAAACACGTGTATATAGACACTGTCTACAGAAATGCAGACTCAGTGTTAACCTCCCACCTTAACTCCCACAGAATTTCAACCTAAAGGTTCCATGCTACACAATCCCATGGATCTTCTACTCCCATCAGATACCAAGAAGTTAAGCTCCCTCACCTGTCAGGAGCATCAGGGACAAGGACAGGTGAGGGACGAGGGGGAGCTCCATGCCTGGATGCTCTTCTGTCCGTCTGAGAAGTCTAGAAGTCTGAGAAGTCTAGAAGTCGTCTCTGCTTCTGTCCCTCTCCTTTTCCCTTTTCTTTACTTTCCCTCCCATCCTGCCCCCTCCCACTGGCAGCTAAAAATAAAGTGGAAGGAATGGGAGGAGTAATGGTGGGGAACTGTGGGGAGCCCCAGACCAAGAGGAGGACAGAGTGGTTTCAGTCGATTGCTTTGCCTTGGTGCTGCCCCCTGGAGGCCTCATCTCAAAATACAAAGGAACATACTTGACCACTTCTGCTTGTTTCTTTCTCTTCCCATTTTTTATTTTTAATTCGTTGTTGCCAGTTCAATAATGGTTTTCTCAAGATTGGAATAGAAGGTAGGAGCAGGAGATAGATTATTTTTATGCTTACCCTTATTTATCCTAATCTGTTGTTGTTATGTGCCATCGAGTCGAACCCGACTCATAGTGACCCCTCCTTGGGTTTCCGAGGCAGTATCAGTACGGAAGTAGATTGCCCCATCTTCCTTCCGAGGAGTGGCTGGTGGGTTTGAACTGCCAGCCTTCTGGTTAGCAGTCAAATGCCTTTAGCCACTATGCTACCAGAGCTCCCAATCTGGGATATGGAAAATGAAAGAGCTAGTAACAGTGATACCATACCCCCACCCAGCCAGAAGAGTCCCAATACGTGAAGCCATAGCCACAAACCAAGCCTTACCAGCACCATTCCACTTACTCCTGCCTGTCACACCTAGTCTGTGCTGCCTGGTGGTGTACGGCTTTTGAAGGGACTACAAATGTGCAAGATGGGTCCTGCGGAACCAGATCATTACTTTACCATAAGACTCCATCTCCTCAACTAGGCGTAAAGTTCTTGAGGTGGGACTACAGAGTTTGGAGCTTCTTAGCATTTTGTATCTCCATCACCTAGTATGACAGGAATAGGTAACCAGAACACAAGGGACCAGACCAAACAAGGATGGGCAAACGGATCTTTAATTTGCTGACTAGAAGGCATGCTCTCCATCTTGGGCATGGGCCACAACTATTTACACAAACTCATTGTACAGTATTTACAGCAAGATGCTAGATACAACATCATTCTGAGTAGGCAAAGAAGGGGTAAGAACAAACTATGTTTTGTTTGGAACTTGTATGGAACAAGTCTCTGAAATTAAAGAGGAACCAGAACTTTGTAGGTGTGATTTCAGGGAAGGATAGATAAGGACCAAGTCATGAGGGAGGTTGATGAGGTAGACATGAAGGAGGAAGAGGAAGCATCAAAGTATCAAACAACCTCTGGGGCAGAGAGTGAAGGAAAGTTCACTGGGACATAAAGTCTTAAAATTATAATTTAGAGTCTGAAAGGGAAAAACTGTACCACAAGCCACCTGTTTGAAAAAGAAGGCAGTCAGAATCTTCCAGACCAAACCTTCTATCATTCCTTTGTTCCCCAAAAGGCCATCCTGTTGATGATTAAATTCCTAGAACAGGGGACTGAGAAGGTAAAGGAGAGAGACTACACACAGAAATCTCAAAAAACTTAAGAGTGACAAAGTAAAAAGAACCAAGGGAGAAACAGACAATGTGATAAAGGAGGAAAAGAACAAAAGCTCAGACAGATTTGGCTATCAGAATCATCCTATTGACTTCAAGAGTTACCTTTCCTCTCCTGACCTCATGATCCCCAAAGCTTCTCCCTCTACCTCCAAATCTCTGGATTTGAACTTCAACCAAGGGGGAGAGTTAGAACAAGGCTGGTACCTCAGGGGTGATCTAAGATGCCACCTCACCAATTCAGGTCCCCTCCTTATCCTACATCAGAACGTCAGGGCTTGAGTCGCAGCCAGGGGCAGATTAGGGTGAGAATAGACAGGATAGAGGACACGAGGCCACAAAGCCCAACAATACCAGGGCCACAGCGCCACAGGCCCAGTTTGTCCAGTGGAATGAAGAGATCACAGGCATTTCTGACCACATCCAGCAGAAGCGGGGGATGACCTCGAAGGACTCGAGCCAGGAGCAGGACTCGCAGCCGAAACTTCAGAGCCAGTTGGGGTAGGCCTCCTCCTGGAGTCCCTGATCCTCCAGGAACCCCAGTTTCAATTCCTTCTAGGACTCCTCCCCCGGAACCCTTCAGCCGCCGGCTACAAGCTGAAGACTCTTGTTCCATCAGTAGGCGAATCTCATAGGCATCCCGGCTCAAATTCATAATGAGGGAAAAGAGATAGTACCTGTGACACACAGGGCACAAGAGTCAGTGAGAGCATTATACTTACTTAAAATAATCCCCTTTAATGTTGTCTTTTCCCTTGGTGATGACAGCAATTACACATAGGAACAACAGAAGTGAATGCTATTACCCACCATTCGAAATGTCCTCTCACCTTTTTGCAATTAATATATGTCTGTGGTGTAGTGCCTGAGGCATCTGACTGCTAACCAGAAGGTTGGTGGTTCAAACCCACCAGCCACCCCTCGGAAGGAAGGTTGTTGGGCAATTTACTTCCATAGTGATACTGCCTCGGAAACCCAAGGAGGGGTCACTATGAGTCAAATGCGACTTGACGGCAGTGAGTTTGATTTCTTTGGTTATGTGTATCTTAACATCCTGGCTTAAAATTAGTGAGCATATATCATTAAATCTTCCAAGGATCAACCTCCACTTTCACTTTCCACTTGTTGTTGTTGTTATGTGCCGTCGAGTCAGCCCAACTTTCCACTTAGCAACCTCTTAATATACACACTCATTCAATGTGAGCTATAACGAATGTAAATTGGCATAGTGCCTAAGGCATCTGACTACTACCAGAAGGCTGGTGGTTCAAATCCAACAGCTGCTCTGCTCCTCAGAACGAAGGTTGGGCAATCTACTCTTGTAGCGATATCGCCTCAGAAACCCAAGAAGGGGTCATTATCAGTTGGGTCCAACTCAACAGTAGTGAGTTTGTTTTTTTTGGTTTCTCAGTTGTTTCACAGACTTAAGACACATTAAACCAAAAACTAAACCTGTTAGATCATAAATTCCCTAAGAACAAAGTCTGTTTTTTAATCTACTCAGAGCACTGACAACAGTGCCTCTGCATTCAACAAATTGTCTTATCTCCAAAACATATCCTGAACCCAACCGCATCTCTCACTCTACCACCATAGTCTAAGCCACCATTCTCTCTCACATGGACTACTGCATTAGCCTTTTAACTGGTCTCCTATAGCCACTTGTCCCTCCAGCCAACAACTATCTAATCTCATATGTTGTTGTTAGGTGCTGCTGAGTCAGCTCTGAATCATAGCGACCCTATATACAACCAAAGGAAATGCTGCCCTGCCTAGCACACCATCCTCACTATCCTTGCTATGCTTGAACCCATCTGCAGTGACTAAATCACTTAGTGTGGCTTTTCTACCCATAAGACTTTGTAAACTCCAAGGTGGAATTTGCCATGAGCAACTGAGGAGCTCCTGATTGCTGAAGTTGTCCACCTGGGGTATTTCTGTTGGGAGGGCAATAAACAATGTTGTAGGAGGTTCCTGTGCTCGCGCGCGCTCTCTCTCTTTCTCAGGTGTTTAGAATTCTAATGTTATGATTGGTTGGTTTGGCCACTCCCTGGCTCAAAAGGAGGCCTCCTAGAGGCAGAACTCTCTCTGACTGCTAGTTGAGGAAGATGTCCTGCTGAAAGAGACATGCGCTCCTGAAAGAGACATAAGAGACATGCATTGCTGAGAGAGACACCAAGAGACACGCACTACTGGGAGAGACAGACTGTGAGAGACTGTTGGTTGAGAGACGGCGGGCTGGGAGAGAGACTGAGCATTTTTCCTGAACTTGAATTGTAGCCTGGTGCTTCCCTAATAAACCCCGTAATCTGTGAGTTCTGTGTGGCCACTGCAGTGGATTATCGAACCCAGGAGAGAGGTTGATGGGTGCTTTAGGAGGAACGGTTGGTGAAAAGGGCTGGAGGGAGGCAGTATGTCTGGCCTTTCAGTAATAGGCCTTAGGCTAGTGATGGTGACTCTGTCTTCCTCTTGTGCAGTTAGAGGAGGTCAGAACATGTGACCTCCCTGCCCTTTTTGCACCATCATTGCAGCCACTGTGTCAGTCCATCTCATTGGGGGTATTCCCCTCCTTCACTGACCCTCTACTTTACCAAGCATGGTATTCTTCTCCAGGGAATGGTGTCTTCTGACAACATGACCAAAGTAGGTGAGACAAAGTCTGGCCATTCTTGCTTCTAAGGAGCATTCCACCTGCATTTTTTCCAGGACAGATTTGCTCATTCTTCTAGCAGCCCATGGTATCTTCAGTACTCTTCACCGATACCACAGTTCAAAAGCATCAACCCTTCTTCAGTCTTCCTTATTCACTGTCAAGCTTTCACATGCATATGACGTGATTAAAAATACTATGGCTTGGGTTAGGGGCACCTTAGTCTTCAAAGTGACATCTTTGCTTCTTAACATTTTAAAGAGGTCTTCTGCAGCAGATCTGCCCAGCACCATATGATGTCTGATGCAAAAAGAATCTCATATAGTAACTGGTATAGATGTAAATTATATAATCAGTTCCTGTCCTAAAATTTTTCCTATCTTTCTTCCTATCACATTTAGAATAAAATCTAGACATCATAGGCAGGTTTACAGAACTCAACAACATTTGGCTCTTGCCTTCTCTCAATTTGTACAATTCTTCCCCTCAATCAGTATATTCCAACCACATTGGTTTCTTCATATATTTTGATCCCATCAAGTTTGCTTTTGCCTTAGAACCTTTGCACTCCCTCTACCTGGAATGTTCTCACCCTCTTACCCAATGCATGTTGGCTGGCTCTTTCTGGTTCTTCAGGTCTGAGCTTAAATGCCATCACATTGAAGAGGTTTTTTCTAACACCCCATTTACTCTCTACCACACGATTCTATTTTAACTTCCTGCATAGCACTTACCACTATCTGTTATTTTTCTTATTCATTTATGTCTGTCTCCACTCCTTAGAATGTAAGGCCCATGGGAGCAAGGAGTGTTTTGTCTTTGCCATTGTATCCCAGTACCTGCCATACAGCAAGAGCTCAATAAATATTTGCAGATTGAAATAAATAAACCTGGCATGTGGCACTGCTTTCCATCTCACTCCTGCCAGCCCTACTTCCACCTCTCATATATGATAAATCATAGTAACATGATATATATTATAGCTGTAGAACACTGAAAACTTGAAGAAAAGCAAAGGAAAAATGGAGATGGAAAGGAAAGTTATAATGAAAAAAATAACAAAGAGAATCATAGAAGACAAAGAAACACTGATAATATGTAAACTGAAATTTTCTTCCAAAATTTCTTTCTTTCTACCTTTGTTGACAGCCACATCCCTAGTCCATCCCAACATCATCTTCTGCCCAAATCAAGCATCTCTTTCCCCACAGCAATCCATGTTCCATATTGCAGCAAGAGACCTTCTACAGACACAATCTGAATCATGTTCATGTCTCTAATCAGAACGTTTCAATAACTTCCCGTTATACTCAGGATAAAATTGAAGCAAAACAAAACAACCAAACAAAAAATCTTATCACTGTCTAAAAAGCCCTGCATGATCTAGCTCCTATCTACCTCTTCAGTTTTGACTTATGCCCTTGTTATAGACTGAAGTGTGTCCCCAAAAAATCTGTGTTGTAAACCTAACCTCCATCCCTGTGGTTAAAAGCCCATTTGGAAATGGGTAGTCTTTGTTATGTTAATGAGGCAGGGTTAGTATAGGATGTATCTTGAGTCAATCTCTTTTGAGATATAAAGAGATCAAGCTAGAAGCAGGTAAGACAGATACCAAGACTCATGGAGGAACCAGGAAGCAGAAGCTGAAGAGACAAGGACTGTCCTCCAGAGGCAACAGAGAAAGCCTTCCCATAGAGCCGGCACTCTGAATTTCTAATTCTAGTCTCCTACCTATGAGAGGGAACTCTCATGGTATAGTGCCTAAGGCATCTGACTGCTAATCAGAAGGCTGGTGGTTCAAACCCACCAGCTACTCCTTGGAAGGAAGATGGGGCAATCTACTTCCGTAGCGATACTGCCTCGGAAACCCAAGGGGGGGATCACTATGAGTTGGGTCCGACTCCATGGCACATAACAACAAAACAACTGCCTCGGAAACTCAAGGAAGGGTTGTTATGAGTTGACTCGACAACGGGGAGTTTTTTTTTTTTTTAACCTATGAAAAAATAAATTTCTGTTTGTTAAAGCCACTCACCTATGGTATTGCTGCTATAGCAGCACTAAAGAACACACACAGCTCTTTACTCAATGCTGCCCACCATACTGGCTTTCATTCTTTTTCTCTAATTCCCAAAAAATTTTTCTAATTCTCTGTTTAAGAAGGTCTTCTCTGCTACTGTTTGCTATCTAACTCCTACTTAAGATTACTGAGAAGAGGAAAACTCAAACGAGTTCTTTCCACCTTTCAGTCTAAATTAGGTTCCCTAGTTATACTCTCATAACACCTTGTACTCTTCCACAAAAATATCTGAGTGGTTATTTGTTTTAGTATCTGACTCCTCCACTAGACTGTAAGTTTCTTGAGAGTAGGAACAATATTTGTTTGGCTCTTCACTTTATCCTCTTGACCACAGGAAGCACCTGATAAATATTTTTTGTAATGAATAAATGAGTAGGAAGTGAGGTGAACTCACGGTATAGATAGTAGAATCTAAGCAATGTACTATCTTCTCTTAGTCATTCGTCATGGAAAAGTATCTGCCTTCCACCTGCTCTCATCCTTTACTCTCTAATAGTTTAAGATCTGAATGAATGTAGGAAGCCAAGTGATTGAATAAGACTTGTATACTCTGGGAAGACCTGGTGTAAAGGTCTTTCACAAAAGGCAAGCTATGTAGTACAGAGAATACAAAAAGTCTTGTAGTTGGAAAGGATATCAAACCTGAATGAACGCTGGGCCCACTTCTCCTGATCCACACGGGGAGCCAGTCCAGACTTTCCAGCCCATAGGACATTGTCACAGGCGAAGTACAAGGCTCTATTGAGGTGACTAACAGTGATGCAGAATCTCAGGACAACATCTGAGAGGTGCACAGCTCGTTTGGCTGACTCAAGGGCATCTGCTGAGTTACCCAGGCGTAGAACTGGCAAGGATTAGCAAGGATTTCGAAGTTGAAGCAGACAGCAGGACACAGAGAAAAGGGCAAAGCAAGAGTGAAAGTGGAGCAAGTAAAAGAAACAACAAAAACAAAAAGAGCAGAAACAGTTATTTTTTTACTTCAAGTTTTAATTTATTTTTGTCCCAGTTTTATTTTTCTCAAATTTACCCCATTCTCTTCAGTTTTCTGTTACTTCCTTACCTCCTGCTGTCTTATCTTGATCGGGAGGCAGACAGAGGATAAGTATATAGCCCAATGAGGGAGAAAATTGGCATAGACGTGAAAAACAGGAAGGAGGGGCTCAGGGTGAATAACTAGGATGAAGGAAGTGTTGAGATGATAAAAGAAAAGGCACAATTACTTACGCTTTCTTCCAAGGCTCAAATGACCCTCCAATTGTCGAATCTGTTTCTGTAACTCAGGACTGGCCCCACGTCTCTGCAGTGCATGACCAAGGAGAGAGCAAGCATACTGGGCAGCCCTGCAAGACAGCACAGGCAGGAGAAGCTGGAAACACCCCCTCACATCCTCCTTAAAAAAAATGTTCTCCAATAGGCAGATACGAATTTCCCCTTTTCCCAGTTTAAGACCATGCCCCTTTCTCCTCTTCATGCCCATATCTCACCCTTTCTCCTGCGGGCCTGGAAAAGGAAAGATAGAAGGATAAAAAGGAGTGTAAAGGTCACAGCCTTGAAAACCCTACGGAGCAATTCTACTCTGTACATACAGGGTCGCCATTAGTAGGAATCCACTTCACCGAAGCTAACAATAAAACAACAACAACAAAGCGGGTGGGGAGCACTGTTGAGAGTTGAGAAAAGAAACTGGACCGTGATAAAGCCAGAAAGGGAATGTGAAGGCAACAGGAGGTTCATCACAGGTCCATCACTGTGAGCCTGTATGTGATGTTGCCGGGTTGGGGGCGGTGGTTGGAGGGCAGTTTATTCCTTTTAATAGATGAGCTGAGAGATTTCAACGCCCTCGAGCTGAACGGACACCAGAGGACACAGCAACGGCAAAGGAGTTCCCAGATGAGAGAAGGAGGAGGGTACCGGGCAACAGGGAGTTCTGGGGGCAGAATCCGGGTGGCTATCAACCGCGGGGCAAACGCCCCTCATTCCACCACTGCCCAGTGTGGAAACTGTTAGTCCCGTGTAGCCATGGCAATCCTTGGCAGTCTCCCCACTGGCCCACTCGTGCCTCAGTTTCCCCATCTTTCTCGTGGGCAGAAACGAATCATAGCCTCACGGCCAGCTCCAATCTGAACCTCGAGGTCCTTCCGGGCCCCCGTAGCAGGAGTTGACCCTGGTTGACCCCCATAGTCTGAACTGACCTGGCCTCGCGAGGGTCTTCCTCTATCCCCCTCCCCCCATTCCTATTCGGGCCGCACCTACAAAGCCGCTCCCGGGCCTGGCTCTGAGCACTGAAGCGGACCCAGGCGTCCATGACAGCGGCAGCCCCAGTTCCACCGCCCTGCGTCCGCCCCCACTTCCCGCCCCTAGTCACGCCTCCTGGGCGACCCAGACAGTGCCTCGCGAGGGACAAACGCTGTCAGAAAAGAAAGCGAGTGGAAACAGTCCCTAAAGTGGAGCTTCAAGACAAGAGGCTCTTGTTTCTAGGGCTACACGTGCATGTTTTTAATGCATGTGTCTCCGTCACAGTGTCCCTTTTTTGGCTATTTCCAGAGCATGCCTAATGCGCGCGCATTCTTCTTTGATATCCTGGACCAAGGGCGGGACCTGCAGCGTGGGGGCGGAGCGAGAAAGCACCGCAGAGATCTCGCCAAGGCCGCCGGGAAAGGGTCCCCCCATTCTCTCCCCCGGGGAGGTGGACCTAAGTGACGGTCCCCAGCACATGCACAAATTCGCGCGAATCAGGACTCTGGAGACGTAAGGTCTATGGCAGTAGAAGCTCGGAGATCACTGACTAGTCTGTCCAAGGGAAAAGGAGCATCATCAGCACTGGATCCTGGTTCCCTGCAGGACACAGAAGATTGGACGGTGACCTCCTCCAGGACACCCACACTTCATTCCCCCTCCCCTCCACCTTCTTTTCCAGGCTACCATGTCCGCAGGCAACGGCACCCCTTGGGGGTCAGCAGCAGGGGAGGAGGTCTGGGCGGGATCCGGAGTGGAGGTAGAGGGATCAGAGCTGCCCACCTTCTCAGCTGCAGCAAAGGTCCGAGTGGGAGTGACCGTTGTGCTGTTTGTTTCCTCAGCCGGAGGGAACCTGGCTGTGCTGTGGTCAGTGACACGGCCGCAACCCAGCCAGGTCCGCTCCTCTCCGGTGCGGCGACTCTTCGCCCATTTAGCAGCTGCAGACTTACTGGTCACTTTTGTGGTTATGCCCCTAGATGCCACCTGGAATATCACTGTTCAGTGGCTGGCCGGGGACATCGCATGTCGGACACTCATGTTCCTGAAACTGATGGCTATGTATGCCGCAGCTTTCCTGCCTGTGGTCATTGGGCTTGACCGCCAGGCAGCAGTACTTCACCCGTTTGGACCTCGCTCAGGTGGAAGGAAGCTTCTGGGGGCAGCTTGGGGACTTAGTTTCCTGCTTGCCTTGCCCCAGGTGAGTGAGTGTGGGGACTCATGGGTGGGCTGGACAGGATTTGGGTGCACTGCATTAGCCTTTGGAGTCAAGAGGTATGCATGGCCACGTTAGCCATAAATCCTTAGCAAAGGAGGAGACTTTGCTATCATTTTTTGCAAGATTAGTTGCATGTTAATTTGCATCTCTGCCTTAAAAAAAATAAAATAAAACTCACTGCCAGTCACTTACAACTCATAACAACCTACTTTGGGTTTCCGAGGTGGTAAATCTTTAGAAGTAGATTGCCCAGTCTTCCTTCTGTGGAATGGCTGGTGGGTTTGACTTGCCAGCCTTCTGGTTAGCAGTCAAATGCCTTAGGCACTGCACCACCAGAGCTCCTTAATCTCTGCTTGTTGTTATGTGTGGTGGAGTCTGACCTGACTCATAGAGACCCCACCTTGGGTTGCCAAGGCATTATCACTACGGAAGTAGATTGCCCAATCTTCCTTCCGAGGAGTAGCTGGTGGGTTTGAACCACCAGCCTTCTGGTTAGCAGTCAAGTGCCTTAGGCACTATGCTACCAGAGCTCCCTCATCTCTGCTTAGAGCCCACCTTTTCAGAATAGTATGCTGTGTCTGTGCCTCTGCCTTCAGCTTTCCTTTACTACCCTTGGCTTCCACCTCTTTCATTCTCTCAGATCCATCCCCTTCAGGAGTGAAGAATAACTTCTTGTTAGAGAGAAAACATACAAGGAAGTGAAGTCAGGCACTTTGGGTAAAACTTCATGGTACTTTCATTGATTGATTCAAACAATGCATTCTCTCCTGGTACACTCAAGTGCTAAAGATAGTGCATGATAAAGCGGAATTTTCTTTGAGCCCTTTGCTAAGGAAATCACTTTTATCTTTTGTGTGTTACTGGAAACAACTGACCAGCTCTGTTTGAATGATTTTAGAATAGCTATTTCCCTTCCTCATGTCATCAACCTTCCTTCTCCCCACATCCTAAGCTTTATCTCCCAACCACCCACCCTCTTCTCAGGATCCACCTGATCTTATTCCCCCAAAAAATAAATAGAAAAACCTGAACAAAATAGCCTGAATCCCAAAATAGCCCAAATCATTCACCTCTTCCTGTCCCCCCTAACTTCCTTTTAATAAGCAAAGAGCTGGAGCTCAGACTTAGTTCTGGTGTCTCACTGTCCTCACTGCGGTGATCCTCCCCCCCCATTACAGTGCTCTATCTTTCCCCTACTTAGTCCTTTTCCTTTCCTTACAATAGTCCTTTTTGAATAAAAGTCACTGTTACCTGTCTTCACATTGTCCAGTAAAATTTTCACTTTGACAAGCAGCAAAGTTCTGCTCTCATGAAATTTAAAGATTAATGTGGGAAATTAATTAATTACAATTAATTAAAGCTAAAGGTAAGCATAAGGAGCCAAGTAACAGTGAATAGAAGGGTATCTGACCCAGTCTTGGACAGTCAGGAAGGACTTCACAAAGATGTTAAAATTTGCTTCTTGAGGGATGGATAGGTAGGTGTTAGCCAAGTTAAAGCAGGAGGAATGTGGGGGTGGAGGATAGAGCATTTCAAAGTGGTTGCTGCTGAGCTGGGAAATAGCAGGGGTTAAAAAAAAAAAAAATGGTGAGTAATAAGCTTGAGTAGGAGTTCTGGTAGCATAGTGCCTAAGGCACTTGACTGCTAACCAGAAAGCTGGCGTTCAAACCCACCAGCCACTCTTTGGAAGGAAGATTGGGCAATCTACTTCCGTAAGCCTTGGAAACCCAAGGAGGGGTTGCTATGAGTCGGGTCTGACTCGATGGCACATAACAACAACAACAGGAGCCCTGGTAGTGCAGTAGTTAAGGCATTTGGCTGCTCACCCACCAGCCGCTCAGCAGGAGAAAGATGAGGCAGCCTGCTTCCATAAAGATTTACAGCTTTATAAGCCCTATGGGGGCAGTTCTACTGTGCCCTATAGGGTCACTATGAGTCAAAATTGATTTGATGGCAGTGGGTTGGGTTTGTGTTTATGGAATGACTCTGGAGTGGAAGAACTAGCTCACATATGTTAAGTTTGTACTTTATCCTGAGAGCAGTGGAGAGACACTAAAGCAATTGAAAGGTGGAGAGTGACATAATCAGATGTATACCTTGTAACATTGGCTGTGTTGTAGAATAGATGTCAAAACTGGAAACAAGGGGAATACTTTAACTTGTTGTTGTTGTTGTGTGCCATTGAGTCTGCCCCAGCTCCTAGTGACCCCTCCTTGGCTTTCTCAGGCGGTATCACTACGGAAGTAGATTGCCCAACCTTCCTAGGAGTGGCCAGTGGGTTTGAACCTCCAGCCTTCTGGTTAGCAGTCAGATGTTTTAGGCACCAAGCCACCAGAGGTCCTAAGTTTAAAGTAGGTCCTTATAAACAAAACAAAAACCAAAACCACTGCCACCATATGGGAATGGAGGGTTTTGTGGGGAGGAATAGTGTAGGCAGGTTCTCTGTGAGTATAGGATTTGGTTTCTTATGTCTTGAAAAAGGCTAAGGGTATTAATTTCAATCTCTGGAATGAGAATTCATTATAGATAAATTCAGATTTAAGATTTGATCCTTAAGCCCTCAATAATAGAAGTATAACTATTAAAAGTTAGTCTGGGTATAGTTCTAAGACAGTAAGTAATATTGCTCTCAATAATATATTGTAGCACCTCTGTTACCCTAAATTTTAAAATAGAAGCTTGTTACCACAGTGCAATAGAATTATACAGTTGGGCTTATTTATATGAAGCAGATTTTAGATATGCATTGGGAATTGCAAGCCTGTTTTTGTTGCATTGTTTGTTTTGTTTTACTTTGCTTTTTTTTTTTCCCCCTGAGTTTAGGCACTACCACTAACTAGCTGTATGACTTTGACCAAGTCACGTGAAATCCGTGGGCCACAAGATGATGGCACAGGAGATGAATTTCATTCTTTCTTATAGACTGACAATCTGACAATAATTGCAATCTTCATTTGCTTCATTGGCAAACTGGTGGTAACAAATATGAAACATGTGCAAAGGTGTTATATTTTTGGTTTCACGTAGTGTGCCCCTGAATAAATTCTGCACTGTCCATATGCTGTAACTGTATCTAAAATATGAGTCTCAATAAAACTTTTTTTTTTTTAAGTGTTGTGTTATTTTGATGACAGAGTATCATGGGTAGTTAGAAATTATGTATGTTTGTAGGCTGAAGTTTCCAAGTTTTAGAAGTATTTGAAAGGAAACTTTATGCAGCCTGTAGTAAATTTCAAATAAAATAGGGAGAAGGAGAAGTAAGAGGAGTGCTGTGGACCAAACTGAAGTACAGAAGCCTTGACTACTTTTATATGTCTTCTCATCATGTCTCCAGTACTTCTAGGCATAGCAAAAAAAACAAACAATCCGGAATATCTGGACTCATGATAGGGTAAGAGGAAAAGTCCTTTCATTAGAGACCATTCCCCAACTTGCTCAGAGCAGACTGGTCATAACTCCAAGTGGTTCGTAAAGCTTGTGTGTCTATGGCTAATACAATTCATCTTCCTAAAAGTCCCTCATCCCTATTTAAATCACTTCCCCAAATGTCTTTGACCTAGGACCTGAACCTACTGAGTTTGCCTTTTATCAAAGGAATTGTGACTTGGTCTACATTACCAGAACCAAGGTACTATCCCTGAAGTTTGAAACTGAAAAATACTCTTTACTGATTCAAATGAACAAAAAACAAATGCAGCATCTTACCAGTGCAGCCAACAGCATTTAGAAAATGTTAAATTTTATTACTTAACATTGTTTCACTGTTATAATTACTGTACATAAGACTGTTATTAAAGGTCATTTCACAAAGTGGCTGTTAAATGGCCTGAACCATTTTATACATTTCTTTATTCCACAGAATTCATTACAGACACACCAGGAAAATAATTTCAGCTAAAAGTATTGTTGAGGTGGTAGATACATAAATATATATTTTCTTCTTTTCTTGTTTGTAAAATGCAATGTTAGAATAGTATTTGAGAAGACAGGATTCATCTAAGTTTCAGGATTTCACAGACTTGATGGATGGCTCCATATTTAAGCCTGAAGGGAAGTTAAGGATTTTCAAGATACATTGCTAACTTTTTAAAAATGACAGGTGGATGAACCATTACTGAGCACTGTACTGCTCACCTGGGATTAGTGTGGGATTAAAGATGAATTGGGAGGAGATACTGGGACATAGAAGGGTAGGTTGGGGAGCAGACTATTTCTAATAGTCCTCAACTCCACTCCAGCTGTTCCTGTTCCATACTGTCCGCCGAGCTGGCCCAGTCCCCTTCATACAGTGTGCCACCAAAGGCAGCTTCAAGGCTCGATGGCAAGAGACCACCTATAACCTCTTCACCTTCTGCTGCCTCTTTCTGCTGCCACTGACTGCCATGGCCATCTGCTATAGCCGCATTGTCCTCAGTGTGTCCAGTCCCCGGACAAAGAAAGGGAACCATGGTGAGATTCCAATCCCAGGCCCCAATCTTCACCCCTGTAGTATTGTCTCCTGCCCAGTTACCTAGCTCTCAATCTGACAGGTGTCTATCAGTCACTAATCCAGAGATCCTCACCATAGCCCCAGCACCTGATGCTGCAGATCATTTTGTGGAATATATTTGATTCTAACCAGTCTGTAGCCCTCTTCTCGAGTCAAGTTAGCTGGGCAAGGTTTAGGGAGAAAGGTGATCTGTACTTGTGTTTGCTCCGAGACACTGTCAAGTCTTGAGGTAGATGTGACTTCATGTAACACAGAACCTTAATCATAACCCTCCCCACAGCATGTTGGCCACAATCCCTTGGGGGGAGGGAATCATGGAGTCCCAGGTCAGGAAGGGGAAGGTGGTTTGCAGCATTTATTGCCAGTGGTGAGGGAAGCGCTCCATTTCATTATTTCTGCCCCTACCTCAATTCATCCTATACTCTCTTTAGAAACTGAGTGGCTCTGAATGAGTGTATTTTCTACATTCCCAGCCTCTGCTGATGAATTTGCACTCCGCCGTTCCTTAGACAATCGCCCTCGTGTCCGCCTGCGGGCCCTGCGACTGGCCCTCCTTGTCTTGCTGACCTTCGTCCTCTGCTGGACACCTTATTACCTACTGGGTCTGTGGTACTGGTTCTCCCCCGCCATGCTAACTGAAGTCCCCCCCAGCCTCAGCCACATCCTTTTCCTCTTTGGCCTCCTCAATGCCCCTCTGGATCCTCTACTCTATGGTGCTTTCACGCTTGGCTGCCGAAGGCGGCACCAAGAACAGGGCACAGACTCCTCCAGGGAGGGAGGGTCTGGCAGAATGCCTCTTAGACAGCTGGAAGCACACACAAATGTGGCAGCAAGAAGGGAAGGAGAAACTGAGGAGACATTCCTATAACATCCATTTGCTCAGGACAGAGTATATAGGAACAGAATAATTATTCTCTTATACCATAAGCACATCTCACTGCTACTCTTGATCTTTTCGCTTCTAAGGAAAAAATAACAAGCAGTTTCTATACTCTGACTTCAGCTGATAGTTGAGGCCATGTCCAATGTAAAACCTCACATGGAATTCAGATCCTGAGCAAAGTATCTTCCCAATGACCCATATTGCCTTACTGTAAATACTGCTTCAGAACTTTCAATTCTAGTTAGAGCAGAAAGCAACTTTAAGTGTAGAAAACAAAAGTAGCATATTTATATACAACTCAAACACATGGCAGGTAGGGTAAACAAAAAACCAAACACACTGCCATCGAGTCAGAGCCAACTCATAGTGAACCTTCCTTGGGTTTCCAAGGTGGTATCACTATGGAAGTAGATTGCCCGATCTGCCTTCTGAGCAGTGGCTGGTGGGTTGAACCACCACCCTTCTGGTTAGCAGTTTAATGCCTTAGGTACTATGCCACCAGCGCTCCTAGGTAGGGTAAGAGATTAAATATAAACATAGTAAGCTTAACCCAGCCCAGTTTCTCCAAGGCTGCATGGTCAAGTGGAGTCTCTGCAGAGAACACCTGGACAACACAGGACCTGTCAGTGCTGGCTCTGATCTGGACTCCTGCTGTGTCTTCAGCCAGCCACCTCTAGGGGAAAAAGAGAAGGTGGGTCCATCAGAGTGACATCATGCAGAACCCTTGTGCTGTTCCACTCACATTCCCTTGCTCTTGGGTGGAGCCCAAACAAAATACCAGTCAACATCAATGGGCTGTCTCATCAAATCTTGGCCAGTGAATCCCTCCATGGCAGCCTGGATCTCCTTGTATACTTAACGGGAGTATAACCCTTGGGGGATGTGAAAAGACAGGTATCAAAAACCTCCCATTTCGATCAGAATTCCCAGGTGTATAGTAGAGCTGACAAGGGGCAAGGTT
>NW_006921597.1:558998-576210 GCF_000298275.1 Orycteropus afer afer | reverse complement strand
TAAAAAAAAAAAAAAAACCTCCCATTTCACCAAGAGTCGTTGGTGATCCTCTTCTTCCTATCTAAACTCATATTTAAATAGAAAAACCTATCTTTTTTTTAATAAATAGATTTTTATTGAAATATAATTTATGTACAGTGAAATACACAAAACTAAAGTGACAACATGAGTCCATGTTTTTTTTTTTTTTTTTTTTGCAGTGCTCCCTCCCCTCTCCTCTCCTCCCTGGTAACCAACAAAGAAAGTTTCCTTCCATATGTAAACCTTTCCTTGACTTTTTACAGTATTGTATTAATACTATATTTGTCCTTCTGTGATTGACTTATTTCACTCACCATAATGCCCTACAGATTCATCCATGTTATGTGGTGTTTTGCAGATCCTCCATTATTCTTTAGTGTTGCATAATATTTCATTGTGTGTATGTACCATAGTTTGGTTATCCATTCTTCTGTTGATGGGCACATAGGGAAAACCTATAATCTTTTAAAAATGAACTATATATACATATATCCCTGGGGTCTATACAATGTATCTGTTTCCGTCTGCCATCTGTCTCTTTGCTGTGTCTAACAAAATCAATTTCCAATGTAATTTTATTTCAACTTTGCTCTTGGCCAACCACAGTAAACATTGGGAAGGTCACTATTAATTCTGTCTAAGGGTTATGGGGGAAGGGAGGCAACAAAATGTCACTTGTGATAACTTCAGGTATCTTGTGTACCTGTCCATGGAGAGACAGTCCATCTCTGCCTTACCTCTTCTTAACCCTTGAGCAGAACCCAAACAAAATACCAGACTGGGAAGATCGCCTGTTTCAGTTACTCTGTACTTTCTCCTTTTTTCCTTCATGAAGTGGGTGCTTTTGAAGTGGAAAGGGAGAGGAGGGATGGGAAGACATACACTTTTTTTAAAAAAATGCATTTTATTGAAATATAATTTATGTACAGTGAAATACACAGAACTAAAGTGATATGGGTTAACGCATTTTTTTTTTTTTTTTTTGCAGTGTTCCCACCTGTCCCCTCCCACCCCTGGCAACCAACAAAGAAAGTTTCCCTCCATATATAAACCTTTCCTTGACCCTCCTCAACAACGAACTAATACTATATTTGTCCTTCTGTGATTAACTTATTTCACTCAGCATAATGTCTTCCAAGTTCATCCAAATTATGTGATGTTTTGCAGATTCTACATTATTCTTTAGTGCTGCTAGCATTCCATTGTATGTATGTACCATAGTTTGATCATTGGGACGGTTGTAGCTGTGTGTCAACTTAGCTGGACCACGATTCTGTGTGGTTTGAGCAATTGTGATGTGGGTTGTTGCCATGGTAGAATCAGATGTATATGTTTTGAGCAGCCAATCCATTGAAGGGGAGTGGCCTGCTTCCAGTATATTTGTGGACATCCTGGGGAAGACACTCTCTTCTGTGGATCGGGATTCTGTTGTGCTGCCTACAACTGTCCGTGAGTGAACAATCCACCATTCAGCCTGGAGATCTTGGATTCATCATTTGTTGGGGTCAGCAGCCAGTATACTGCCTGCCAACCTTGAGCTCCTGAGCCCCTGCAGGTGCATGAGTCAGGAAAAGCCTCCAGCTTGACGTTTAATCCAAGAACTTGGTACTTGCCAGCTTCTAAAAGTGTGCGATCCATTTTCCTACGATAAATTTCTCTTTCTCTCTCTCTTTCTCTAAGCTTTACTGGTTTTTCTTCTCTAGAGAACCCAGCCTAACACAGTCATCCACTCTTCTGTTGATGGGCACATAGATTGTTTCCATCTTTTTGCTATTGTAAATAGTGCTGTGATGAACATGAGTGTGCATATATCTGTTCCTGTCCTGGCTCTCATCTCTCTAGGATATATACCTAGTAATGGATTGCTGAGTCAAATAGTATCTCTAATTCCAGCTTTCTAAGGAATCACCATACTGCTTTCCACAGTGGTTGTATCACTTCACAGTCCCGCCACCAGTGTATGAGAGTCCCAATCTCTCCACATCCCTGCCAGCATTTTATTTGCTGTCTCGTTGAACCTTGCCATCAGTACTGGGGTAAGGACATACAACAACAACAACAACAACAACAACAAAAACAGTTGCTGTTGAGTCAATTCTGGCTCATGGTAACCCCATGTGCTTCACAGTGGCACAGTGCTCCATAGGGTTTCCAAAGGTTGTAAACTTTCGTAAACAGATTGTCAGGCCTCTCTTCCAAGGAGCTTCTGAATTGCCAATATTTCAGTTAGCAGCTGAGCATGTAAGTGTCTGTGCTACCCAAGGACTCCACACAGAAGTTACCAGGTGTTTTCCCCCACTCCCTACGCAGCTTCTTCTCCTATTAAGCTACTTCCTTTAAAAGGGAAGGTGTGCTGCCCTCTGGGCAGTTGAGAAGCTTCTAGAGGAAGTGAGTTTGTTTCCACTGGGGCCAGGGTATTTTACTACCCTCCTTGTAGATTAGCAGATTTGTAATCAGATGGAGATTGGGGGAGCTGGGAGAGGTGAAGAAATGACGTGGGCTTGCTTTCTTTCCTGTCCTTTATATAAGAACTTTCCTTCTCTGTCAAAGACTTAGAAGGCTGTTTCACTAACTTCTCTTTTCACTTTGGTTACTCCCACAAAGGGTTGTACTTTCACTTCTTTAGCACAATTGGCTCTTGTCCTCCTCATCCATCTACCACAATTCTGAACAAGGCAGTTTTCTCAAACATTGATGTGGTTTTCTAAAACAACCCTGAAATACGTTAAAAATGAAAATAAGTTTCTGTAAAATAAGAGTTTTATCCAGTTTCAAAGATTTACCAATCAGGAAGCACTAAACGTTCAAAATAGTGTTCTGAAGAGGGAATGTAAGCATCTATGTCTTTCATACTCAATTTTGCAGAACTTTGGACAGAGTTGGGAAGACTATAGGGTTAAATTTGATTGGGTGACATTCAACGTGCTCTTTATAAGACTCATTTATCAAGAATTTCTATTGGCTGGGGTACTTATCATTAGCCTTAGTTTCCTGAGTTCCAGACCAGAGCTAGTTCCTTCTGTTCCCTGCAATGTTCTGGTTGGGCCACCTCAGAATGTTGCATAACAAGATCAAGAATGTAGCTATGGGTCAAGCAGAAGTAGGGGCCTAGGACAAAACAGTCTGATTCAGACCTTTGTCAGCCATTTTAGTAATGTCAAGTGCTTTAGTTTTAGAGTGCTCTTTCACAAATGGTTCATTCCTCACTTCCCCTCAGACTTTGCCTGGCCTGTTTGAAGTGAGGTGAGGTGAAACTTGCTGAGCTTCTTCCTCATTCCCTGAAGAGAGGCTCATTACTGATGAGGACTTCCCGTGCTTTAGTGGGAGAATTTGTGCTCTTTGAAAAGATGCTCCCTAAATGAACTATTGTGGCAAACACTGACACTCCCATCAGTGGCAGGGAAGGTCAGTCTCCCACTTTAAAAAAAAAAAAAAAGTGCAGAAACTTTGGTTGACTGTGTCTGCCCCAGTTTAGAAGAGACTTGGGGTAGGGCTGGGCTGTTTGTTTACAAAAGAAGACTCTTTCTAACTACATGGATCTGTATGTATATCACAGCTCTGTTCTCCTATACTAGGGTTTGTTAAGAGTATATTCAAGACAAAGCCTTGGGCAAGGTGCCACACATTTCTCTTTGGAGCAGTCTATTCCCCTGGATTAGGGGTTTCCATAAATGGAGCAAGCAAGAGCTCAAGTTGGACTGTGACTAACCATACTGCTTTGGGAGTTCTGTTATTTAAATATGCTGAAACTTTGACCAGATAAATTGCCAAGCTGACACTAACAAGTCACTAGAATCCATTTGTACACAATAGTAGTTCCTTGTCAAGTACCAGCCAAGTGGAGTGAAGAAGAATAAGCTACACTTGATGACTGTTTCAGAGAAAGGGATGAGATAGAGTTGAGGACTTTTGTAACAGGCAGCATGCTGTTCATCACTTAATTTTACTAGGTTTTATAAATGAAGACTGAGTGTTGAACATGAAACAACTTCATCCAGATACAAAGTGGCTAAATATGGATCTAGTTTGAGTATTTGTAGTGCAGATTACTTAATATGGCTCTCCTAATATGATTTTTGTGACTCTCACTAGATGACTGGGTGGGACTATGCAAATGTGAGATGCTTGTGGCCCATCAAGGGGATTAGATAGCTTGCTAATAAAGTTAATAAGGTACATGGCACCCTTGTGAGGGTGGGACCATGGAAATAAAGTGTATGGAACCCTACTTGGGGATTGGTTAGTTTTGCCATCTTACTATGCTTAAAATGAGCCACCCCAGAAGGGGGATCTCACTACCACAAAGAAAGAAGAGCTAGGAGGAGAGCACATATTTGGACCTGAGATCCCTGTGCTGAGACAGTAAGAAGCAGCTGAAGAAAATGGCAGCAGCAGAGGCAGCAGAACCAAGAAACTGATCTGAAATAGAGTGGTGGGCTTCCGGGCCCACAGAGTGAGAAAGTTGAGTGCCTTCAGGCAGGAGGCTTTGCTGACAGAGTTGTGTGCCTCTTTGGGAACCTATTTACAGAACTAAAAGAGCTTTGTAACACTTGCCTGAATGAGGCAGAGGCCAAAAGGCCACAGAGCTGAGAGGCAGAAGCCAGAGAGAAGCGTGCCTGCAGCATGACTGAGAAGAACCTGTCCTGATTGAAGAATTATATCCTGAGTTGTTTCTGACCCTGCAGTGTAGTAAATTACTTAGTATGGCTTTTCTACCCATCAGTCATTGTAAACTCAGTGGTGGAAAGAGCAACTGAGGAGCTCCTGATTGTAAATGTTATCCACCGGGGTTATTTCTGTTGGGCGTGGCACAATGCAATGTTATGGGAGGTTCCCACTCTCTCTCACGTGCTTAGAGTTCTGATGCTATGATTGGCTAGTTTGGCCACTCTGCCGGGCTCAAAAGGAGGCCTCCTAGAGGCAGAACGCTCTCTGACTGCTGGTTGAGGAAGACATGCTGCTGAAAGAGACACGTGCTACTGGGAAAGAGACGCAAGAGACACGCATTGCTGAATAAGACACCGAGGGATATGCACTGCTGGGGGAGAGTCTGTGAGAGACTTGGCTGAGAGATGGTGGTCTGGGAGAGAGACTGAGCTTTTTTTTCCTGAACTTGAATTGTAGCCTGGTGCTTCCCTAATAAACCCCATAATCTGTGAGTTCTGTGTGGCCACTGCAGCGAATTATCGAACCCAGGAGAGAGGTGGTGGTGCTTTGGGAGGAACAGTTGGTGAAAGGGCTGGAGGGAGGCAGCATGTCTGGCCTTGCAGTAATAGGCCTTGGGCTATTGATGGTGATTCTGCCTTCCTCTTGTGGGGTTAGAGGAGGTCAGAACATGTGGCCTCCTCGCCGTTTTTGCAGACCCTGAATTGTAACCAGTTACTTCCTGATAAATCCCATAATTGTGAGTATTGTCTGTGAGTTCCATGTAGCCATTGCAATGAATTACTAAACCCAGCAGAGAAGTAGAGTGCTATTGGGAGGGATGGTTGATGTCAGGATTGGTGAAAGGGTTGGAAGGTGGCAGCATGTCTGATGTCTACCTCATAGGAATCAGCCTTGGGTTGTTGATGTTGTTCTGGATCTTCCTTCCTCTTGTGAAGTCAGAGGTCAGATGTCACCCCATCCCCTCTTTATAGTATTCAATGCAAATGCACTTGGGAACCAGCCAACAGCAAGTCATTCAATGAACACTGAATATGCATTTGGTACTAAGCATTATAATCTCTGATATCCGCACGTTCAAACTGCTTCCATCAATACTAAACAGATGTAAAGAGCAAATTTTTTTAAACTTATCTATCACTGGGCCACTCCTTTAAGGTTCTCAGAATTTGAAAGTTCAGGCACCTCAATTGTGTCTCATTTATAATCAAACCCTAATGTACATGGTCTCTGAAGTTGTGGCTCTTTCCAGCAGCCAACAGTTCAGCTAAAGTCATGAAAGAGGTCTCATTTTGGAACTTCTAGAGTGCTGCAGCTAAGCAGTCACCCTTTGGGGCTATTAAGTGAATTTATCCTCAACAGTAACTCCAGGCAGGTTCTCCAACCTAATTGAAACTTTTTATATAATTTATATATGAAATAAATTGTGTGTGTGTATATATATATAATTTGTGTACATATATATAATTTATTTCATTGTTGTTGAGAATATACAAAGAGGCTACCTAAAACATTTTGAGCAGAGCTGTCCACAGTCTATAGCCTTGTGGGAAACATTAATCTTCTCAAGAAATGGCAGTTTATGAATCTCAATTTTAAGACAAATGAGCATAATTTAAGAAGATAAAGCTTTACACTAGTTTTGGTATCTAGTGTAACAGAAAGCTGTTAAGGAAGAGATTGATCTTCCTTTTTTGACTATATCTCTCCACTTTGTACAGACTCATGTTTCCATATCCTATGACCATGAGCTCTTCCAATCCAGTGATTTATTTCTGCTAAGCAGAGTTATTGGACACCAGCTTATAAAAGGATTTGAGAAGAGTTGAATTGATTTTCTTCCTTAAGGAAAACAAAAGGTAGTGGGATGAACTACAGCCACTTTCACTACAGTTGATATCAGGGCTGCACATTATACTCACTCCCTCCTCCCTCCACTGTCCACTCTTATTCCCCTGACCTTCAGCTACTGCTCAGCAGGTGTGGGTGTCCTCCCTGATGGTGTGATCCAAACCTTCATTCCCGAGGGGCTAAACCTTTGATAGTCACACTTTTGTCAGGCAGGAGTTGCTACATGTTTCCATTCCATTGTAAAAGAACAAGGGGATGTATGAAGAGGCTCCCAAGTGGATCACCAGGTCCCACCCACATTGTGAAAAGCAGCCTTACCTCTCTCCCCTACTGATCAGGGTCAATTACCTCTGCTGAGATACTGACTCCTCTTCTTCCTTGAAAGTCCCTGGACACAAGGAGACCAAAGTACCCTGGAGGCAGTCAATAGCTTGGAGTTCCCCTTGCTGTGTCTACTAGTTAAAGTGCACTTCCTTTATGGGCCAAGACCTCTCAATTCTGCAGAGCTTAGAGTTATGAGAATGGGAAGCATAAAATTCCCCAATGATTCATACAGAATGGCTGTAAGTGGTCTTACTCCCATTTATACCCCTTGGTTCTGGATTGATACAATCTTCCTGTAACTATTCCTTGAGACCGACTGGCTACTTGGTGGTAAATTGAGAGCACTAAGTCCATTCTAGAAAGGCTAGTAGTTCATTTTCCAGAGATAGATTCCTATTCCATGTGTGGGTTTTTCTTTTCTGCTCTTAACTAGCACTAATATCCAGGGGCTTATGGAGAATAACTGATCCATAGGCGTGGAATCCCATACAACACAACATCCAATCAGGGAACTCACTTCACAAGAAAGACAGTGTGGGAATGGGCCAATGACCGAGGGATCCACTGGTGATTTCACATACTGCACCATACTGAGACCCAGCTCAGTGTGGATCTCTGGTGCTGTCAGGTTGGATATTCAGAGATGGCAGTAGCTAGATGGCATTGGTAAGGTGGGACAATGCTGTTGTGCCCATGTGTAGCCTCCATCTCTGCCACCATGGTAATCTTTTCACATGACCAGTGTGTGAATTCCAGGATGGCTGATGTCAAAAGCTGTCTAATGTCAACGGGTGAGTCATTTTGTCTACTTGATTTTTCAGTGCGTTTTCTGTGGTAGATGCTTTCTGTCTGGCATTAGTGTATGATACTAAAATCTTCACACTGTCATAGTGCAACACATAACTCTGTCCCAGACCTCCTTATTTCTGATCTCTTTTCCCAGGCCCCTGGACAGAATGCCAAGCCACTAGCCACAGTTCAGGAATCCATACATATTCTCACCTTGGGCCGCTTCTCCTTCAAAACAATGTGGATGACCACATGCACTCCTTGCAGCTCTGCCTGTTCAGTTTTCTGTTGCCATTTTCTGTTGTCTAGCAAGGCCATAAAGAGCTCTGGTGGCTTAGTGGTGAAAGCATCTGGTTACTAACCAAAAGCTTGACGTTTGGAACCCACCAGCTGCTCTGAGGAAGATGAGGCTGTCTGCTTCCTTAAAGATTTACAGCCTTGGAAACTATGAGGCAGTTCTATTCTGCCCTGTAAGATTACGATGAGTTGGGCTCGACTCAATGGCAGTTGGTTTTATTTTATTTTATTTTTTTTTTGTATCAAGGCCATTCCCGATACTGGCTAAAATGCAGCCCAAATTTATACGTACATATTGAGCCAAGCCATCTTAAACCAAGTTCAAGATTTCTCTTCCTCAGCTGATTTGTACAAGGCACTGCACAACTACCACCATCAATACAGTCATCTGTAGACTGGGGGAAGGAGTGTTAATGCAACTCTGGTGGGTAACCTGAGTGTCTGGGTTATCTGTTAATGCAAGATATGCCTCTGGTTCTATTTGTTCCTGGCTACTCTATTCCCAGCTTACAATGGACTGCAGTTGTGAATTTATGACTTGGCAAGTCTGGCAGACTCTAGCTCATAAGTGGGAAGTTCCAGAACTCATGTCACTTGGAACCCTAGGTCGAGCTTTTGGTTTCTACTCAACAAGATGCTAGTAACTGTTTCTGAAAGGCATACAAACCTCCACTGTGAATGGCACGGCCTTGCCTCAGCACCCTCCCCCACCAGAACTGCATTGTGATTCTCTCCCTGAAGGTTGCCTTTACTCCACATTTTTTAACAGCTTTATTATAATTTACATGCCATAAAACTCACCCCTCTTAAGTTTGCAATTGAATAATTTAATAAATTCAGAATTGTGTGTCTATCACCACAATCCAGTTTTAGAACATTTCTATCACAGAGATCCTTCGTGCCCATTTGCTATCAATCTTAATTCTCACCCCCAGACCCAGGCAACCACTAATTTAGTTTCCACCCCTATAGATTTTCCTTTTCTGGATATTTAATAGAAATGGAATCATACAATATGTGGCATATTGCTTCTGGCTTCTTTTACTTTGCATAATGTTTTGGAGGACCAGCCATCTCATAGCTTGTATCAGTAGTTCATTCCTTTTCATTGCTGAATAGTATCCCATTGTATAGATATACCACATTTTGTTTTTCTTTTATCAACTGGACATTCATTTACACTAATTTGCTAACTATAAACAAATACTGCTATGAACATCTGTGTATGTATATGTCTTTGAGCAGACAAATAGTTTTATGTCCTTTCCCCTCCCCATATGTTTTATTTTATTATTATTATTATTATTTTATTTTTGCAGTGTTCCTTTCCCTTCCCTTCCCCATATCTTTTAAATGCCTGACACATCTCACTGGCTAGGTTCTTTCTCTTTACTAGGATATGTTGCGAGGTCACCACCGGTCAATTGTTCAACTGGGCCATTTTGCTATGGATTATCCTCAATTATTCCATTCAGAGTAGGGTTTTCCTTGACACTCAGACAGTGACTTAGTTTCTCAACCATCTTACTGTTTGCTTTCTCATACCATTTCCAGTACCACCATTATTAGTTCAGGTCCTCTGAGAAGCAGAAGCCAAAGTGGGATTAGAGATTTATTAGGGAAACATCTGTGAAAGATAAGTAGGAAAATAACTAATAAGCACAGAGAGCCAACAGATCCTCATAAGTTGCTACTTGTGGCGGGAAATAGAAAAGACAGGTTGGATAGGAAGAGTCTGGCTACCACTCAATTCTGAGAAAGTCTTGGCCAGAGATGGAATCCCAGAGCAAGGGTGGCCTACTTGGGGTACTCTGTGCCAGACAGCAGTAGGCTGGCTGTAGTACCCCCACTGTGCTCAGCTTTTGGCTGGGAGTAGTTGGAGAAGCACAGCCTCCTTGTGAAAGCCATGGTAGATCATTGAAAATTGATAGTAGGCTATGCTCCCTGTAGCAGATTCTCTTAAATCTCAGCAGCACACCTCCATGGTCACCACAGTTCATTCAGGAATGTCAGACACTTGAATATAGAAATGAGTGTTGATTCCTGGCTCTTGTAATTCACCAGAAATTTTTCTTTAAATCACTGGAAGCTCTTCCAGTTTAGGAAAGCCAAACAACTAATGATATTTTTTTGTATGTGTGGCTATATTCATGAGGAGAAATAAATACCCATGTTTTTATCATTTCAACAAATAAAAGTCAAACCAAGTAGTTAAATCTCTAATCTTTGTGTGTGTGTGTGTGTGTTTACCAGAAAATGTTTGGCTACTACTTATTCAGTTCTTCCATTCATCTGTATTAGAAATTTTGGGGTGTGCACCTGGAAGCACAATGCTCCTAGAATAAGGTAATTTAGGTAAGTAAAAAAACAGATCTGCCACAGTACTCATACACAGTAGAACAGTTTCAAATTTACAGAAAAGGTATTACAAATGAGTTTATGTTAATAGGTAGGAATAGTTTGGGAAAAGGTAAGAATGATTGTACAACTTGAAAAATGTAGGCAATGTCACTGAATTGTACATGTAGAAATTTTTGAATTGATATGTTTTGCTGTTGGGTTGCAGTGAATTACTTAACATGGTCCTACTAGCCATGCATGTTCTTGTGACTCCTACCAAATGATAGATGGGACTATGCAAATTAGGTGTTTATAGCCCACGAAGGCAATTGGACAGCATTGCCAATAATGGAAATAAGGTGCATAGAACTCTGCAGGGGTGGGATCATGCAAATAAGATGTGTGCAATTCTAACAAATACATTGGTCAGTTTTGCCATCCCACTAGCTTTAAAGGGAGCCAATCTCAGAAGTAAAATGGGTACTTTGCTGCTACCACCAAGCCAGGAGTGGAGCATATCCTTTGCACCCTGGGTCCTTGCACTGAGAATTTCTTAGACCCAGGAGACAGAGATACCTGTGGAAGGAAAGAAAGAATACTGGAGGCAGCATGAGACAGCAAGAAACAGCAGCAGCAGAACCAGGAGACTGGTGAAAGACAGTGTGGTGTGCTTACTGGCCCACAGAGCAAGGTGGCTACCATGGGCAAGCTGAGCCATGGAGCAAGAGAGTTGAGAACACTCGGCTGAGGCTTACTGGTAGAGTAGGGTATCTTTGGGCACTTATGGGTGGAGCTAAAGAGCTGCGTAACACTTGCGGGGGCCAGGCCCAAGTGAGGCTAAGAGCTGAGGGTCGAGAGAATAGCCTGTCCTGAAGGGGCCAAGAGGAGCCCTGTACAGCCAAGAGGAGCTGAGAGCTATCCTGCACTACAGAAGGTAGAGACTTTGCCTACAAGCTTCCTGATCCTGCTCCCGAGTTATAGCCTGTTAATCCTGATCCCAAAATTGTAACCTTTACTTTCCTAATAAACTCCATAAATATGAGAAAGTTCTATGAGTTCTGTGTGACCATTGCAATGAATTATCAAATCCAGCAGAGAAGTAGAGAGTGCAGTGAGAGAGACAGCTTGTGTCAGACTTGGTAGAGTTTGGAGAGGAGGTATGTCTGACTTCCACCTCATAGGAATCAGCCTTGGGCATAACAACAACAACATTGACAGATGAGGAACTTGAAGAACAGAGTAAGCAAATAGACTAATCTCACACTGCTAGAAAGTAGAAGAGCTAAGACTTACACATAAGTAGTTTGACTCTCTTTTCTACCCTGTACTCTCATCATACGTCAGAGGCATACTGACCTCTGGAAGCTAATGAGTTATTTAATAATGTGATTATTCATGTATTTCACCTAGAATTGCCCCCAGTATAACAAGTACTTTATCAGTGATCTGCTTTAAGAAAAGCCTAAGATGGCTATACTTCATGTGTTTTAGGGAGATCTGCTTTTCAAAAAGAATTTACTGTGATTTGGGTGAAAGTTTACAGAGCAAATTCATTTTCCATACAGCAGCTTACATACATTTTATTTCATGACACTGACTGCAATTTCCGACAATGCAACAGCTCCCCTCCCACTTCCTCCCCATAGTTAACCTCTTCCCTGTGTCCTTCCCTCCCACGCACTCCTGGCCCCCCTAGCTGTCTCCCTGTGATACACAGCCCTTCTTTTCTCCCATGATTGACCTCTTCAAGGAGTGTATCTACCTAAAGCAAATGTTCAGCTCATATGCCTGTTTTGTGTTTGGCCGGAAGCCACAAGAGTGGATTCAATTCCAGACCTGAAAGGTGGCCAGGCGCCATAGTCTCAGGGATTCACCAGGCTCTATCAAACCAGCAAATCTGGCTCCCCCCTCACTTTTTTTTTTTTTTTATGATTTTGAGTTTTGCTCCACATTGTTCTCCCACTCTATCCAGGATCTCCTACATAGATCCTCCTTTGAGTGGCTGACAGTGGTGGCCAAGCACCATCTAGTTCTTCTGGTCTCATAGTTGTATAGGCTGAGGATCACATGGTATACAAATCACTTGGACTAATTGTTTCCATGCATCTTTGGTTTTCTTCGTTCTTCTTTGCTCTGGATGAGGAGAGACCCATCGTTGCACCTAAATGGCTGCATGCAAGCTTCTAAGATCTGTTTTAGGGAGATCTTGCTGAGACCTGTTCTCCCCAACCTCCCCTTCTTACCTTTTGTATTTACTAAGATTAGATTGGGAGCTCTGGTAGCATAGTGCCTAAGGCACTTGCCTGCTAACCAGAAGGCTGGAGGTTCAAACCTACCAGCCACTCCTCGGAAGGAAGGTTGGGCAATCTACTTCCGTAGTGATACTGCCTCGGAAACCCAAGGAGGGGTCCCTATGAGCTGGAACTGACTCGACGGCAAACAACAACAACAACAACAAGATTAGATTAAGGAAGTGTTCTTAATGCTATGCCCTCTCTAGTCTTGTCCAATATTCTTTTTGTATTTTAAGTGTAGGGTGGTTGTGAGCAACCTCCTTGTGCTGTCATCTGAGACTCTGAAATTTCCGTCCTCTTTCAGATCGTGGACTTTACAGATAATATCTTTATTAAAAAAAAAAAAACAAACAAACTCACTGCCATCGATTCATTTCCAACTCACAGGGACTCCCATTGGGTTTCTGTGGCTGTAAACCTTTACAGAAGCAGATCACCCAGTCTTCCTTCCATGGAGCAGCTGGTGCATTTGAACTGCTGACCTTCCAGTTAGCAGTCAAGTGCCTTATCCACTACACCACAAGATTTTTATAGTGGAGTATAATGCAGCAACTTCCAAGCGGGGCAGTATCAACTTGCAGGGGCCCAGAATGCGTTGATAGCCCAACTCGGTGAATATAGCCCAACATAACGCATAATTTACATTTTGGTAAAAGAAAAATGTTTAAAATTTGAGCTTAGAACTTCACTATTGTACTGGTTGTCGTTGTTACTGTTGTTGTAGCTGCTGTCAAGTTGATTCCAACTCATGGCAACCTCGTGAGTGCAGAGTAGAAGTACTCCACAGGGTTTTCAAGGCTGTGACCTTTAGGAAGCAGATCACCAGACCTGTCTTCCAGGGCACCTCTGAGTGGGTTCAAACCACTAACATTTCAGCTAGGAGTTGAGCACTTCAGCATTTATGGCACCTAGGGGCTATAATACTGGGTTACTAAAATTTCCAAGGGGAGCTCTGGTAGCATGGTACCTAAGGCTCTTGACTACTAACCAGAAGGCTGGTGCTTCAAACCCACCAGCCACTCCTCACAAAAGGTTGGGCAATCTACTTCCGTAGTGATACTGCCTCAGAAACCCAAGGACAGGTCGCTATGAGTCGGGTCCGACTCGATGGCACATAACAACAACAACAAAATTTCCAAGAATGCAACATCTCAAGGGGAGACTGATTACTGGGAAAGTTCTGAAAACAAAGTGCATTCACTTCAAAAAATCATTAAAGATAAATGTCACAGGGTTATTTGTTGCTACTTCAGTGCAATTGCCTAAGGCACTTGACTGCTAACCAGAAGGTTGGCGGTTCAAACCCACCAGCCACTCCTTGGAAGGAAGGTTGGGCAATCCTACTTTTGTAGTGATACTGGCTCAGAAACCCAAGGAGGGGTAGCTACAAATTGGGACCGACTCGATGGCACATAACAACAACAACAACAACACATATAGGTACAAGCATTTGACTGTTTCATTTTGTCTTCTAGGTATTTGTGACTGAGAACTTACATAATAAAATGCATGTTCAATTTCATCTTATTTTCCTCATCAAAAATTAATATGCTCCTAAAAACATGTTGGATAGAAAACTCTTGGATAGCAGGAATCAGAATAACATCATTTTAAATGGGAAAAAAATAAAGCATTCCCAGGCCATCTAAAAACCCCAACCATTTTTTCCAAGTATCACTAAAACACGCATAAACACTTACCTAACAATATAGCAAGGATTTTTATGACAATGCACTTAAAACACCAATAAATTAGCTCACCCACTAATAATTTCATTGTTGTTACGTGCCATCGAATAGGACCCGACTCATAGCGACCCCTCCTTGGGTTTCCGAGGCAGTATCACTATAGAAGTAGATTGCCCAACCTTCCTTCCTAGGAGTGGCTGATGAATTTGAACCGCCACCTTTCTGGTTAGCAGTGAAGTGTCTTAGGCAATATGCTACCAGAGCTCCTAATGATTTCATTAAGTATATGTTTTTATAGTATCAGCAATACAGAACTGGATAAGAATTAAGATCTTTCAACACTGGTAGAAGAGAACTCTAAGACACACAAGGGGCTAAACGCTCAGGAAAAGCGGACACATGATGGCCATAAAGCACAATGTATTTAAATGTGAGTACAAGAAATGACCTTATTGCAGGGGATAACTAAGATGATTTGCATACAACTCAAATGGCTGTTTTTTGAGTAATAACGTTTCCAAATCAACAAAGAAAATTTGAGTAGTGAGTCTGATAGTAGTGAGGAACACTTGTAGATTAAGTAAAGGCATTGTTTTTCTTTTTGTTAAAGATGGGTTAAAATCTGTACTTCATTTCAGACTAAAAGGAATATATAAACTTTGTGAAAAACAAAAATGGGGTTTTCCCGACAAGATGAGTGATTTTTGGCACTATAAAACTCAAAGGACTTGAATCTAACACTACCACTTACTGGTCCTGTGGCTCTGGCAAAGTTGCTTCATATCATCAATTCTCTCATCAACAGAAGGGGACACTACCCCTCTGAGGGTTTCTGAAGACCAAATGAAAATATATAAAATAGTTCTGGGAGAGCGTAATCTCCAGGAACTAATTTGACTTTAATAATGATGCTCTAAGATGTTCTGGTGGTGTAGTGGTTAAGGCATTTGGCTGCTAATTAAAAGGTCAGTGATTCAAACCCATGAGCTACTCTGTGAAAGAAAGGAGAGGCAATCTGCTTCTGTAAACCTTTATGGCCTTGGAAACCCACTGGGGACTCACTATGACTCAGACTCAATGGCAGTGAGTTTGGTTTGGTTTTAATGGTGATCTAAGTGTAGTCAGGGTAAGATTATACATAAGGCATCGCCTACCAAAAGCTCAGTCTTCTAAGACATCAAGCTGATCTGCCTTGCATAGTTGGTCTAAGGCACTTTGATCCTACACAGACTTTTTGTGTGTGTGTGTGTGAGAACTATAGCACTGTCCTCCACTGGATTCAGGAACTTCAATTTTTTTTTTTTTTTTTTTCACTGGATTCAGGAACTTCAATTTTTTTTTTTTTTTTTAAACGTGGAAAGGTCATTCTGGTGTTAATGTTTGAGGCACTTCAAAATGGCCCTTTCTCTTACATATACACTATTAAAAAAAAAATAGAAAAACAACCTTTTTATCAGTAGTTTTTTGATGGTAGAAATAAGATTGTACTCCTGGGAGAGGGGAGTCTGCCTCCAAACATTTGAGGTGCTTTGATTCTGTCCTTAGCTTTACTCCCACTGGCAATCTCATCCACTATGGTTTCAACTCAACGATACACATTGTTCCCAAATCTATTTCTTTTGCCCTAACTTGTTTTGAGCTATTATTTCCACTTATTGGACTTTGTTGTTGTCAGTAGCTTGACAGTCAATTCTGACTCATGGTGACCCTATGTATGCAGAATATAACTGCTCCATAGGGTTTTCAACGCTGTGATGTTTCCAGAAGAAGATATCAGGTCTTACTTCCGAGGTGCCTCTGAACGGGTTCAAACCACCAACCTTCTGGCTAGTAGTCAAGCGCTTAACTTTGCACCACCCATGGACTCTTATTAGACATGTGGTGCAATGAATTACTTAATATGGCTTTTTTAGCCATGATCCTTGTGACTCCCACCAGATGACTGGGATAACTATGCAATCAAATGTGAGGAGCATGTGGTCCACCAAAGAGATCGGATAGCTTGTTAATTATATAAAGAAGATACGTGACACCCTTGTGAGGGTGGGACTGTGGAAAAAAGGTGTATAGGACATGGGGATTGGTAAGTTTTGCCATCTCCCTAGGCTTAAAATGAGCCATCCCAGCGGTGGAAAGGTAAGAATCTCACTACCACCAAGACAAAGCTAGGAGTGGAGTGCATCCTTGGACCCAAGATCCCTGCACTGGACCTCCTTGGCAGAGAGAAGGGAGAGAGAGCAGCAGCAGAACCAAGAGACCAGCATAAGACAGAGCGAAAAAGGCTGAGTGCCTTCAGGCAGGGGGCTTCCTGGTGGAGTGCACCCACTGGCAGAGCTAAAAGAGCTTTGTAACACTTGCCCAAGCAGTGCAAAGGCCTGGCCAAGAGGCCAAGGGTCAAAGACAGGTATGCCTTAGGGCATGGCCAAGGGGAGGCTGTCCTGATTGAAGACTTGGATCCTGAGCATTCCTGAATCTGAATTGTAGCCTGTTGCCTCCCGAATAAACCCCATAATCCTGAGTGTTGTCTGTGACTTGTGTGTGGTTACTGCAATGAATTATTAATCCCAGCAGAGAAGAAGAGAGTGTTGTGGGAGGAACGGTTGGTGTCAGAATTGGTGAAAAGGTTGGAGGGTGGTAGCATGACTCACGTCCACCTCATAGGAATCAGCCTTGGACTGATGCTGCTGGTGGTGATTTTCTCACCCCTTTGTGGAGTTATAAGGAGCCCTGGTGGTGTAGTGGATAAGACATTTTGGCTGCTAACCAGGAGGTCAGTGGTTCAAACCCACCAGCCACTCTGAAGAAGAAAGATGAACAGTCTGTTTCCATAAAGATTTATAGCCTTGGAGGGGACATCAAGGTCAATTGGCATAACATACTATACAAAACATTGTTCCACCTACTACTTTGGCGAGTAGCGACTGGGACCTTAAAAGCTAGCAA
>NW_006921597.1:553130-558338 GCF_000298275.1 Orycteropus afer afer | reverse complement strand
TTTTTTTTTTTTTTGGTGAAGTTACAGGAGTTGGGGAAACTCTATTTCCAAACCCTTTTTGTAGACATTGCAACCAGAAGCACACAAGCACTTTAAACTCACATGTCCAAAATAAAACTCGTCCTATCCAGACTTCATCCTCTTTGACATCACAGATCTATTACTGGAGTCATTAGCTACCTAGTTGTCTAAGCTAGAAACCTCAGATTCATCCCAAATCTTTCTTATTGTCATCTAATCACTCTACCTCCAATATAAACTCCTTAATCTGTCTTTTCCATACTTACTCCCTTAGTTCATGTCCTTATGATCTCTGGGCTGGACCACTGTAATAGCTTCCTAACCAGTCTGTTTTTATTCTGAATTCCCTCCACATCACCCTCAGATTTCTTTCCAAAACACTTGTGACTTCCCACTCCCTTGTTCATCACGTAGCTATCATCACTTAGTTACCTTCATCTTCAACAGTGTCTCCTAAAGTTTATATGTGAAACTTTGGTTACCTGAGATGATTTTAGATGGACATTTTTTAATTTTAATAATCATGCTTTTATTTGCGGTTGTAGCAGGAAAATAGTTGGAAAAGAACATGCAAACCATACCAAAACCAAACCAAATTCACTGCCATGGAGTCGGATCCAACTCATAGCAACCCCTCCTTGGGTTTCCGACGTGATATCTCTGTGGGAATAGATCGCCCAATCTTCCTTTCGAGGAGTGGCTGGTAGGTTTGAACCACCAGCCTTCTGGTTAGCAGTCAAATGCCTTAGGCAACTAGGTCACCAGAGCTCCCACGCAAGCCATAGTTGAGGGAAAGCATAGCAAGAATTTAACAGGGGAGGAGAAGAATGATAGTGGGAGAAGGAATTGGAGACAAGTAGAGCAGGCTGTGTAACTATGCATTTTATTCTAAGTGCAACAAAAAGGCAAAACTTTAGTATCTTCCACAAGCAGTGCTGACAGAATTGTGTTTCTACACTTAGAAAATGAAGCAGGACCCACATCTCATACCATATACAAAAATTAATTCCAAATGGATCAGGGACATAAATGTTAAAACTAAAACTATAAAGTTCTTGGAAGAAAACAAAGGGGCAACATTATGGGACCTAGTTTTCTTTTCATGATAGACTTTCAAATAAAATAACAAATGCATGAGCAACAGAGGGCAAAACATATCATTTGGGACTTCGTAAAAATCAAATACTTGTGTCAACAAAAGAATAAAAAGACTGCTATAGACTAGGGAAAAATATTTGGGAACCATATATCCAATAAGGGTCTAATATCTAAAATATATATATATATATATATATATATGTATACACACACATACATACACACACACACACATAATGTCTACAACTTAACAACAAAAGACAAATAACCCAATCAAAAAATGGACAAAGAACATGAGCAGACATTTCTCCAAAGAGGATATTCAAGTGACCAACAAACACAAGAAAAGCTGCTCATTATCCTCTAAGACAACCTTCTAACTTGAAACTCAAAACAACTCAAAACACTCCCACAGAATTCACCAAATAATAGACCAAACCAAAACCAAATCCACTGCCACTAAGTTGATTCCAACTCATAGTGACCGTATAGTACAGAGCAGAACTGCTCCATATAGGGTTTTCAAGGCTGTAAATATTTAAGGAAGCAGACTGCCTCATCTTTCTCCCTGAGCAGTTGGTGGGTTCAAACCACTAACCTTTTGATTAGCAGCCAAATGTTTTAACCACTGCACCACATTTTCTTAAATAATACATGACCCATAAAATAAATAGTAACACCCATGAAGAATGTGCTCTTTAGAACAACCAACCATGTTGTACCTGACTCATAGTGACCCCTCCCTGGGTTTCCGAGGCAGTATCACTATGAAAGTAAATTGCCCAACCCTCCTTCTGAGGAGTGGCTGGTGGGTTTGAACCGCCAGCCTTCTGGTTAGCAGTCAAGTGCCTTAGGCACTACACTACCAGAGCTCCTAAAGATGAAGAGGCTGGGAGTGAAACTGAGATGAATAGAAACAGGGAACGTAGGGAGGAAATGAGGAGAGTGCTGACACACTGTGGGATTTCAACTAATGTCACTGAACAACTAATTTGCTATGTAAACTTTTACATTATATATCAGTACTTGCTTCACATTACTTTACATACCAGTACACTCATAGCTAGCTTTATAATTAATTTGTGTAATTTTAGTTCTTCAAAAAATGACTGATGCCAGAGTGTAATTTTTTTCAAGGATAATTTGTGTTGACCTGTTTATATTTTACATAATTGTAGTTTTATTTTTAGAAGTTGTGAAATATTAGACATGTGGTTGTTTCTCCTTTTTCTGTATTCTTTATGAAACAATTTTTGAAAAATCTATGTATTATTCATATGGCCTTGGTTTGTATAATCTGTACAGCCTAACTACACACATCAAAATGTATGTCAATCAAATGTTTAGAATAAACTTGTAAGTGTTTAAATTCAAATAAAGTATGTTATGTAAAATAATAATAAAAGGCACAGTAAAATGTTTAAAAAAAGATGTTCATTGTCTTTAGCCATTGTTGTTGTTGTTGTTGTTATGTGCCGTCGAGTCGAACCCGACTCATAGCGACCCCTCCTTGAGTTTCCGAGGCAATATCACTACGGAAGTAGATTGCCCCATCTTCCTTCCAAGGAGTGGCTGGTGGGTTTGAACTGCCAGCCTTCTGGTTAGCAGTCAAGTGCATTAGCCATTAGACAGATGCAAATAAAAACTACAATGAGATATCCCCTTACTCCTACCAGAATGGCAATGATCAAAAAAACCTAGAAAATAACAAATGTTGGTGAGGATGTAGGGCAATCAGAACCCTTATTCACTGCTGGTGGAAATAAAAAATGGTACAACTGTTACAGAAAACAGTATGGCAATTCCTCAGAAAATTAGAAATAGAGCTGCCATATGATCTAGCAACCCCACTCCTAGATATATATCCTAGGTATCTAATAGCTAAAAGTCAGGACATAAACAGACATATATACATTGATGTTCACTGCAGCACTATTCACAATACCAAAAATATGGAAACAACCCAAAGGCCTTTCATCAGGTAAATGGATAAACAAAACACGGTACATATATTCTATGGAATATTACTAAGCCTTAAAGAAAAAAGAAGTCCTGACACATGCTACAACATAGATGAAACCTGAAGACATTACGCTGAGTGAAATAAATCAGTCACAAAAGGACAAATATTGCATGATCTCATTTATACAAAATGACAATATTAGGTAAATACAGAAAAAACAGTGGTTACTAGTGGCTACCAGGGGTGGGGAAAAAGAAAGGGAATCATTCTTTGGGAAGAGCTGAATGTTTGCCTACGTTGACGGGAAAATTGACATTGACTAAGAGTGAATGTTCAAGTTGAAGCAGAAGACAATTAAAACAAGTCCATGTTGTTGTTGTTGTTAGGTGCTGTGGAGTTGTTTCCGACTCATAGTGACCCCGTGCACAGTAGAACGAAACACCACCTGGTCCTGTGCCAGCTCCACGATCCCTGCTATAATTGAGCCCACCGCCAGCCACTGTGTCAATCCACCTTGCTGAAGGCCTTCCCCTCTTTCATTGACCCTCCTCCACCTTACCAACCATGACATCCTTCTCCAGGGAATGGTCCCTTCTGACAACATGACCAAAGTAGGTGAGACAAAGTCTGGCCATTCTCACTTCCAAGGAGCATTCCAGCTGCACTTCCTCCAGGACAGACCTGTTAGTTCTTTTCAGTAGTCTATGGTACTTTCAGCATTCTTCGCCAGCACCACATCTCAAAAGCATCAATTCTTCTTTGGTTTTCCTTATTCATTGTCCAGTTCTCACATGCATACAAGGTGATCGAAAGTATCATGGCTTGTGTCAGGCACACCCTAATCCTCAAGGAGCTATCTCTGCTCTTCAGCACTTGGAAGAGGTCCTTGGAAGCTGACTTGACCAGTGCTATATGTTGTCTGATATCCTGATTGCTGCTGCCATTGGCATCAATTGTAGAACCAAGCAATGTGAAGTCTTTTACAACTTCAATCTTTTCTCCATTTGTCATACGCTGCTTATAGGTCCAGTTGTGAGGATTTTTGTTTTCTTTATATTGAGATATAATCCATACTGCAGACTGTATTCTTCAGTCTTCATTAGTAAGTGCTTTCAAGTCATCCTCACTTTCAGCAAGCAAACTTATATCGTCAACATATATCACAGGTTGTTAATGATTCTTCCTCCAAACTTGATGCCACATTTTTCTTCATATAGTCCAGCTTCTCAGATTATTTGCTAAGCATACAGATTAAGTAAGTATAGTGAAAGGATACAACCCTGACACATTCCCTTCTTGATTTTGAACCATGCAGTGTCCCTTTGTTCTGTTTGAATGACAGCCTCCTCGTCTATGTACAGGTTCCTAATGAGTACAATTAAGTGTTCTGGAATTCCCATTCTTCTCAATATTATTCACAATTTGTTATGATCCACAAAATCAAATGCTTTTGCATAGTCAATAAAACATAAGTAAACATATTTCTGGTACTCTTTGTTTTGAGCCAAGATCCATCTGACAACAGCAATGATATTTCTTGTTTCACATCCTCTTCTGAATCCAGCCCGCACCTCTAAAAGTTCTCTGTCAATATACTGCTGCAACCATTTTTTAATTATCTTCAGTAAGATTTTACTTGCATGCGATATTAATGATATTGTTCGATAATTTCCACATTCTGTGGGATCACCTTTCTTTGGAATGGGTACAAATATGGATCTCTTCCAGTCAGTTGGCCAGTTAGCTATCTTCCAAATCTCTTGGCACAACCAAGTGAGTGCCTCCAGTGGGGCATCTTTTTGTTGAAATATCTCAGTGGGTATTCCGTCAATTCCTGGAGCCTTGTTCTTTGCCAATTCCTTCAGTGCAGCTTCAACTTCTGCCTTCAATATCATTGGTTCTTGATCATATGCCACCTTTGGAAATGGATGAAGATCTAACAATTCTTTTCAGTACAGTGACTCTGTGTATTCCTTCCATCTTCTTTTGATGTTTCCTGCATCATTCAATATTTTTCCCATAGAATCTTTCAATATTGCAACTCGAGGCTTAAATTCTTTTCCTCAGTTCTTTCAGCTTGAGAAGTGCCGAGTGTGTTCTTCTCTTTTGGTATTCTAACTCCAGGT